>NW_024091845.1:0-17712 GCF_014356525.2 Nilaparvata lugens
ACTGAATTATTAGGTGGCGCATACCAATTAAGTCCTGTATTGATTAGAGAATATAGAGATATATACGTGTGATATATATATATATATATATATATATATCTATATATAATATATATGCTAATATATAAGTATACTATTCACGTATTATGTATAACGAGGGTGGGGTTCTCCCACGTAGCCAGTCTGGCCTAAATTGCAGTTCATTAACATGGGCCTCATTGATTGCAATAGCTAATTTGGAATCTCATACAATCAAATCTATTTACTCATAAATTACTACTATAAATTAGTATCAATGTGTAAGTTATACATGATTATAAACATTGAATTGATTTCTCATAATCAGCAGCAAATAATGAAAATGAGTGCATTGATTTCTATTCTCTTCTTAGTTTCATTTCACTAGAACAATTTCTTTTGCCCTCTTTTCCAATTTTATCGTTTTAAACCAGTTTTCCTCATTGTTTTCAACTGTTGCTCTTAAAAGTTTTCTCAACGGTTTTTCTCTTCCTCCCTCTTCTTGTTCTTTCCAATGCTCTTGCTCTCCCATTTTCTCTTCTTCTTCGTCGTATCTGTTCTGGTTCTCCTTTTTGTGCTCCATCTCCCTATCTGTGTGATTCTCCTCCTTTTGCTGTCTCCTTCTTCTTCTTCCTTTTCGAACACTTCTTCTGTCTTTTTCTCATATTTTTCTCCTATTTCTACTCCTCCATGTCCTGCTCTTCTTCTTATTCATCCACTTCTTTCCCCACTCATTTATCTCCATCAGTTTCTTTTCTTTTCCTTCTCCACATCTTCAAATCTCCCTCTCAGTTCTTTCTTTTCTTCATCATCTTGCACTTGAATATTCTTCGCGGTCCTCCTATTCCATCTTCTTCTTATTTCTCAATCTTCTTTCCCTTTATAGCTTCCTCTTAGTTCTTCCCATTTTCCATCACCTCTCTCTTCAATTTCTCCAACATGTTGCACTTGAATATTCTTCCCGGTCCTCCTATCCCTTCTTCTTCTTCTTTCTGAATCTCCTTTCCCTCCATAACTTCCTCTTGGATCTCCCCATTTTCCACCACCTCTCCCTTCAATATCTTTCCTGGACCTCCTTCTTCTCTTCAGCTCTGTAGCTTCTTCTCTCCAACGCTCTCTTCCTTTTCGCCTCCCAGGTATAAAATAAAGGCAGTCATTCTATTATATTCTATTCTATTCCTTCTCTGCAACTCCACCTCTTTCTCCTCCACTGTTCTCTCATTTACCTTAGTTTAAATAATTAAATTAACGTTTTGGTAGAGAGTTAGTGGGGAGGATATTCTTAATATTCTTTCCGAAGAATGGACATTGATATGTCCAAAGCTCCGCCAATTTATGTAGATGCATAACAATATGATTATTATCTATAGTTATTATATTACAAATTACTTTTTCATATCATATACAGTTCAATAATTATTTTCTTAGTCTATATTATGTAAATTCATCTATAATTTCGCTGTATTGTAAGCTATTATATATAAGTGTATAAGCCAGTATATATTGTAATCTACATAAATAAAGTACTCAATCAATTAATGAATCAATCAATCATTTCCTTTTCCTTCTCCACATCTTCAAGTCTACCTCTCAGTTCTTTCTTTTCTCCAACATCTCGCACTTGAATATTCTTCGCGGTCCTCCTATCCCTTCTCCTTCATGTTTCTGAATCTCCTTTTCCTCCATAACTTCCTCTTAGTTTCCATCTTCTTCTTATTTCTCAAACTTCTTTCCCTTTATACTTTTCTCTCAGTTCTCCCAATTTTTCACCACCTATCTCTCTCCAATATCCTTCCTGGAACTTCTTCTCTTCAGTTCTGCAGCTTCTTTTCTCCAACTCTCTCTTCCTTCTCTGCAGCTCCACCTCTTTCTCTCCCACTGTTCTCTCCTTTCTTTACAGGCTCTTCAATCAATCTTCTTTCTGGTCCTTCTATTCCTTTTTCTTCTCCTTTCTTGCTTTTGCAAGACTTATTCCTCTATAATTATTATTGAACGAAAATCCTAAATAAATGCTGCAAATCACTCCGAAGACCTCTGCTACTGCAGACATTGAAAACAGGGCTAACAGCTAGATGGAAATTCGATGAGAACTACTATCCAAAAATTGGTTGCCAGCCCGGGAATCGAACCCGGTACCTCCCAATTGCCAGTCAGGAATGCTTGCCCTTACACCAAACTGACAATCTCTGGATAGCAGAGCTCATTTTATACGAAGCCATAGCGGCCAACTAGTTACAGATGGAATTAAATAGAGAATGCATTTATTCAAATGCTAATTAATTTATAATTAAATTTCTCTATTTAATTCCATCTGTAACTTATTCCTCTAGTGAGGTCCACGTTATAATGGCAGTATTCGGTCAACATTGGTGTTGCTAACCTTGTCTATCATTCGACAAAGCAGATAGCGTTATCCTATTCTAGCTCTGTACGCACCTTAACTTCAACTTTAAGGTTGTTCAAAAATGTGAGTTGATATGCACCACCTACGTTCAACTCTGAACCATGCATGACAGATGGTTGATGGTAACGTCTGCACCGGTGGGGCGTGCTCCTGTACCAATAAAAACACTAGCTGATGAAAAAAATCTGGTGTGGCGCACTCACACAACTTTCCTTGCCGTTTTGAAAAGTTATCACCTGACGCTAGTGTTCACGCACATCTCAAGTAAATATTATGTGAATTCATCTATAATTTTGCTGTATTGTAAGCTATTGTATATAAGTGTATAAGCCAGTATATATTGTAATCTACATAAATAAAGTACTCAATCAATCAATCAATCAATTTTCTCTTCTTCTTCGTCGTATCTGTTCTGGTTCTCCTTTTTGTGCTCTCAAATTTTTTCTCAGTCTTACCTCCACCATCCCCTGTTTTCCTCCTTCATCATCTCATTCTTCATCTTCTTCATATTCAAAGATCCGAGCCAGCTGGTGACAGGACAATAACGCTGGAGTCATACGAAGTCTGCTATCTCTTCATAGTGAATGATTCAATAGAATCAACAGTTGCCAACAGTTTGCAATTGAAATAATAACATTTTCTCGATTTTCGAGCCTATTTCCAATTTTAGGTGAAAATGTTACTGAACATCAATTGTAGAGATTCTTATGCTCAATCTTTTCCACTTGAAATTTCTTGTTTGAATTGTATCTGAAGCCTGATAATTGGGAATCTAAAATCACACTTTGCAATGATGGGGTGGAGCTCCTGAAACTTTTATAGATATAGGACTTGTGGCAGTTGATAGAACTTAACAATGACTATTCTAGGTATAAATTTGATCAAAATAGTTGGAACCAATTTCGAGAAAATCGCGAAAAACCTTGTTTTTGACAACATTTTCGCCATTTTAGCCGCCATCTTGAATTGCATTCGATCGAAATTGTTCGTGTCGGATCCTTATAGGGGAAGGACCTTAAGTTTCAAATTTCAAGTCATTCTGTTAATTGGGAGATGAGATATCGTGTACACAGACGCACATACACTCATACACACACACACACACACACACACACCACACACACACACACACACACACACACACCACACACACACACACACACACCACACACACACACACACACACACACACACACACACCACACACACACACACACACACCACACACACACACACACACCACACACACACCACACACACACACACATACAGACCAATACCCAAAAATCATGTTTTTGGACTCAGGGGACCTTGAAACGTATAGAAAACATGAAATTAGGGTACCTTAATTTTTTGGAAAGCAATACTTTCCTTACCTATGGTAATAGGGCAAGGAAAGTAATGAAACGTATAGAAAACATGAAATTAGAGTACCTTAGATTCTTTTGGAAAGCAATACTTCCCTTACCTATGGTTATAGGGCAAGGAAGTAATAGGCTGAAATTAACAAATTTCTTTTGGTGCAAGAGCCCTACTTGTCCTGACGTCACCAGAATGCACTAAAGCTTTGATAACGGAGGTAGTGGTTACACACACATCGATTCGCTTTTATATTATATATAGATAGATATCAGATTGAACAGATGATTTCAAATATATGCTGTTTGTCAAGTTACATCAAATCTTATTCATAAGATCCGGAAAAATATCGTACAAACAAAAATCGATATGTGTGTGAAGTGCTGAAGTCAAAAATGAGATGGAAATAACTGAGATATTGCAATTATTCAAATATGCTGATCAATTAATAATTGTCATTCAACGAAAATCCAAAGTGAATGCTGTAAATTTAATTTCCATCTTGCTTTTTACCCTGTTGTCAATATTTGCAGTAGTCTTCGGAGTGATTTACAACATTCAATTTGGATTTTCGTTTAATAATAATTTTCAGAGAAAATACGTATCGATTACTCAGAGTTTAATGAAGTAGCTTGATTATATCATAGAGAAACAATAGCATAAGTAGATATCCCATGGTATAAGGCGTTTACGTCGCAACTTTTATTGTTATCTCAAGTCGATTACTGTCGATTTTACTGTGAGACTGGGTAAGAGTGTATGAACGGCACAATATGAGAGACTACCAGCGTCGGAAAGCTTGACGGGAAATAACTACGTGGACTATCGACTTGAGATTACAGTAAAAATTGCGACATAAACGCCCTATACCATGGGATATCTTTTTACTTTCCTTGCCCTATTACCATAGGTAAGGAAAGTATTGCTTTCCGAAAAAAATTAAGGTACCCCAATTTCTAAATTTCTATACGTTTCAAGGTCCCCTGAGTCCAAAAACTGGTATTTGGGTATTGGTCTGTATGTGTGTGTGTGTGTGTGTGTGTGTGTGTGTGTGTGTGTGTGTGTTGTGTGTGTGTGTGTGTGTGTTGTGTGTGTGTGGTGTGTGTGTGTGTGTGTGTGTGTGGTTGTGTGTGTGTGTGGTGTGTGTGTGTGTGTGTGTGTGTGTGTGTGTGTGTGTGTGGTGTGTGTTGTGTGGTGTGTGGTGTGTGTGTGTGTGTGTGTGTGTGTGGTGTATGTGTGTGTGTGTGTGTGTGTGTGTGTGTGTGTGTGTGTGTGTGTGTGTGGTGTGTGTTGTGTGTGTGTGTGTGTGTGTGTATGTGTGTGTGTGTGCGTGTGTGTGTGTGTGTGTGTGTGTGTGTGTATGAGTGTATGAGTGTATGTGCGTCTGTGTACACGATATCTCATCTCCCAATTAACGGAATGACTTGAAATTTGGAACTTAAGGTCCTTTCACTATAAGGATCCGATACGAACAATTTTGATCAAATGCAATTCAAGATGGCGGCTGAAATGGCGAAAATGTTGTCAAAAACAGGTTTTTTTTTTATTTTCTCGGAAACGGCTCCACCGATTTTGATCAAATTCATACCTAAAATAGTCATCGATAAGCTCTATCAACTGCCACAAGTCCCATATCTGTAAAAATTTCAGGAGCTCCGCCCCATCAATGCAGATAGATTCCCAATTATCAGGCTTCAGATTTTCACCTAAAATTGAAAATAAGCTTTAAATTCGAGAAAATGTGATTATTCAATTGCAAATTATTGTTGATTCTATTAAATCATTCACTATGAAGAGATAGCAGACCTCATGTGTGTCTCCAGCGTTATTGCCCTGTCACCAGCTGGCTCAAATCTTTGAATAGTAGACTTGAGATGCGCGGGAACACTAGCGTCAGGTGATCAATTTTCATAACGGCAAGGAAAGTTGTGTGAGTGCGCCACACCAGATTTTCATGCTATTGTTTCTCCATGATAATATCTATCATCAAAAATAATAACCACTATGACGTCATAACCGTAGATAACCACCAACCTTTCTACAACCTTTCATGACATTTTCAAGAAAAATCATCTAAACCTGACCAGTGCAGATACAAGTTATTTCCGATAAGACTGCATGCTGACTGCACCTCAAATAGCAGATAACTGAAAACTAATAAGCGAAACGAAATGGAACTCCTATCTATCCACTGCAATTGACAGTTTCGTTTCATTTAAGTCTGTCAGCATGGAATAAATGAGAAGCATCGATGTTTCAATTATTGGTGGTTGTGATTCCTTATTGTAAAATTCACTCTATACTTTTAGTACTGGTTGAATGGGGAGTTGAAAAGCTGAAGCTCTGATATTGATGTCAAAATATATAATAATCTAGAAAAAAAACAGGTCTGCAGTAGAAATATCATCAGAACTCGGAAAAAAATTGCAGAAGCAGTAACAGGATCTTGATTGCGTCATGATTGGTTTTTCTATAGTGAGGTCCACGTTATAATGGCAGTGGATGAAGATAGAAGAATAGCGATGCCGATTCTCTCCATTAATTGATTATATGTTTACACTGTCAAAAACTTAATTGGCATCGTTGTGGACCTAGAAAAGGATAGTACCACCGGCTTTGTCGAATGATAGACAAGAATAGCAAAACCAAATTTGATCAAATACTATCATTATAACGTGGACCTCACTATATATTGAGGTCCACGTTATAATGGCAGTGTCTGATCAGCTCTTTTACTACCAACGTTTTTCACAAAACAATTTTCAACAAAATCGATCATTCTATCTTGTTTTTGTAGGGGAAATGTTGTCGAATAATTAAATTATGGTTATGGAGAAGCGATTTTTTGAATTTTTTAGTGATCATTATGAATCAGGTTTGGCAAAAAAATAAGAATTGAACAATATATTGAAGGGGTTAGAATGCAAGGGGTTCAAGTTACATATTGCTATTTTCGAAAATATTGAGTCTAGAGTTTACTTACATCAATTAATTTTTCATTCATGAAATGGATATAGAAATGATATTCACCTATTCAGTATACTTCTACCAAATCAAACGTACAGTTTCATGACAAGGCATTGTTGTCTCAAATTGCTTTCCTTTCTCAGTTATCAGCTAAATAGTGATAAGGAGTATCAAACAAAACTCTATTGCCTAGCTACACATAATTCTATCAAATTTACCAGCAAATGAAAAATGATTAATGACCTTATTGCAATATTATTCGATTCGCTTATTGGTTCTTGAGGTATCTTCTGCTTGATGACATGGCTTAATCAAGGTTGAATTGAATTTGAAGGATACAAGCAACCATTGCTCAATAAACAAGGAATCCAAGTCACTTGGACCCCTTGTTTAATCAAATAAACAGCTGTTTGAGAATGTAGTTAAAAAATTCACACCAGATGTCAGCACTGATAAGAGTTACGCTTATTCCTCTTGTATACTAGATTTTTACCAAAGTTAGTAGACAGAAGGTTGGTTACTCATCTATAGTATTTTCGTTGAAATGCAATTGGAGTGGGGGAACTGCAGCCGTGACATAGGCTGTAGTACAGAGTAGGCAGAATATCGCATTCTTGAAAATTATACGGTGACGTCTAGTCTAATTATATAACACAAACATTTTCTGACATGCATGCTTTCTGTTTCTGCTTTACAATAATTATCAAAACATTCAATAATACAAACATTTTGCCATATAGAAGCAAAACACTACCTCCTAACCTTCCCTTTCAAACCTTAAGGTTTCTTCATCTCTTCTAGGTCGTGTCTATATTTTGTAGTTTGGCTATACATCAGCTTGTGAATTTCGGGGATGAGATATTTCGATTCTCGTAGAACATGTGCTCGATACCAGCATGTGCTCAGTGCATTTATATGAATGAAATTCATCGGATCTATCGGGATCGGTTTATTGCAATGCATTGGGCTATCAAGATTTTTTATGTGTAATCTGAAATTATAATAGTATAACGTTGTCTACTAACGCTTTTCCAGCTTATTAACTTTTTCGTGTCATGTTTTTTAGATTCGTTAAAAACTTTCAACTTTATTTTATTCATACAAGTTGAATGAACTTGAAATATTTAACAACATCATTAGAATCGGTGATTCATTTGCTATAAGTAAGGAGAATTTTTAAGTTCTAGGTCAATCTTGAGGGGATTAAACGACGATGTATTTGAAGATACAGTGAATAAACTGTATGCTCAGTGTGGTTACTCTATCACATTTTTACTACACGTGACGTCACACTGGCTTTCCCCCCACCACTTCGAATCTTACATCTGTGAGTGATCAACCTTCTGTCTACTAACGTTGGATTTTTACCACTTTCAGCTAACTCAAAAAAATGAAAAATGTCACTTGGACCCCTTGTATTCTGACCCCCTCAATTGATATCTGATGTATTCCGATGATGCATGAAATATACCAAAAATTTTCATGACATGGAATACCAAGTGGGGTAATAGAGTTACCCCAGGATAAAAATCTGCTTATAATTTCAAAAAAAAGAGGAATGAAAGGATTTTATGATAAAACATAACTAAAGTGATATGCTTTTAACAAGTCCTCAATGTTTCAATGAAGTACATCAACATTATCTACAAAAAAATGGACAAAATGTGGGTTGGGGTAGTCAAATTAACCCGCTTGGTAGTCGAAGGGTTAGCAATGGTATCACTATCCTTGTCTATTATTCAACAAAGCGGATAGCGCTATCTCTTTCCCGCTTTGCTCTGTTGCCAGATCGTGTTTCAACAATGTGGAATTAATAATTTGTTTACAAAATATTTGATCATGATTATGAAAATTCATTATGAAACTATTGAAAAATATAATCTCTTGCTGAATAAAATATGATTTATGATTTTAAACGAGAATAGACAGTTAATATCACATCAATAAACCTGTATCAGCTACCGTCTAGAGGAAGCATCGACAAGACAGAGGAGCTGCAACGTTGTTCTCCTATCTTTCTCCACTGCCATTATAGCCTCACTAAAGATTTTTACTTTCCTTGCCCTATTACCATGGGTAAGGAATGTATTGCTTTCCTAAAAAAATTAAGGTACCCCAATTTCTAAATTTGTATACGTTTCAAGATCCCCTGAGTTCAAATAAGTGGTTTTTGAGTATTGGTCTGTATGTGTGTGTGTGTGTATATGAGTGTAACTTATGTACGTCTGTGTACACGATATCTCATCTCCCAATAAACGGAATGAGTTGAAATTTGGAACTTGAGGTCCTTACAATATAAGGATCCGACACGAACAATCTAGATCAAATGCAATCCAAGATAGCGGCTAAAATGGCGAAAATGTTGTCAAAAACAGGGTTTTTCGCGATTATCTCGAAAACGGATTTTGATTAAAGTTATACCAGGAATAGTCATCGATAAGCTCTATCAACTGCCACAAGTCCCATATCTGTAAAACTTTCATGAGCTCCGACCCATCTATGCAAAGTTTGATTTTAGATTCTCAACTATCGGGCATCAGATACAATTCAAACAAAAAATTTCGAGTGGAATAGATTGAGCATGAGAATCTCTACAATTAATATCAGTAACATTTTCACCTAACATTAAAAATAAACTCAAAAATCGAGAAAATGTGATTATCAATTGCCAACTATTGGCAACTGTTGATTCTATTAAATGATTCACTTATGACGAGATAGCAGACCTCGTGTGTCTCCAGCGTTATTGTCCTGTCACCAGCTGGCTCAAATCTCTGAATAGTAGACTTGTGATGGGCGGGAACACTACCGTAGCGTCAGGTGATCATTTTTCATAACGGCAAGGAAAGTTGTGTGAGTGCGCCACACCAGAATTTTCCTCTTGTATACTGGATTTTTACCACTTCCAGCTATCGATTACTGTAGCTAACTCAAAAAAAATGAAAAATGTCACTCGGACCCCTTGTATTCTGACCCCCTCAATTGATATCTGATGTATTCCAATGATGCATGAAATATACCAAAAATTCTCATGACATGGAATACCAAGTGGGGTGATAGAGTTACCCCCAGGATAAATCTACTTATAATTTCAAAAATAAGAGGAATGAAATGATTTTATGATAAAACATAACTAAAGTGATATGCTTTTAACAAGTACTCAATGTTTCAATGAAATACATCAAAATTATCTACAAAAAATTGGACAAAATGTGGGTTGGGGTAGTCCAATTACCCCGCTTGGTAGTCGAAGGGTTAGCAATGGTATTACTATCCTTGTCTATCATTCAATTGAGCGAATAGCGATATCTCTTTCAAGCTTTGCTCAGTTGCCAGATCGTGTTCCAACAATGTGGAATTAATATAATTAGTTAACAAAATATTTGATCATGATTATGAAAATTCATTATGAAATTATTGAAAAATATAATTTCTTGCTGAATAAAATATGATTTATGATTTTAAACGGAAATAGACAGTTAATATCACATCAATAAACCTGTATCAGCTACCGTCTAGAGAAAGCATTAACAAGACAGAGGTTCGGCAACGTTGTTCTCCTATCTTTCTCCACTGCCATTATAGCCTCACTATAGATTTTTACCTATAGTGAGGGCCCTATTACCATGGGTAAGGAATGTATTGCTTTCCGAAAAAAAATTAAGGTACCCCAATTCCTAAATTTGTATACGTTTCAAGATCCCTTGAGTCCAAATAAGTGGTTTTTGAGTTTTGGTCTGTATGTGTGTGTGTGTGTGTGTGTGTGTATATGAGTGTAACTTATGTGCGTCTGTGTACACGATATCTCATCTCCCAATAAACGGAATGACTTGAAATTTGGAACTTAAGGTCCTTACACTATAAGGATCCGACACGAACAATCTAGATCAAATGCAATCCAAGATGGCGGCTAAAATGGCGAAAATGTTGTCAAAAACAGGGTTTTTCGCGATTTTTGCGAAAGTTTTCAGTTTTTCAAGTTTTAAAATACACCCTTGCGAAGCACGGGTTACCTGCAAGTATTTAATAAAAATACTTAGCCTCAACTCACACTTACGCGACTCATCAGATCAAGAAGAGACTCGACTCAAGTCGAGAGCATGTGTTTCTAAATGGTAACGTCGCGGAGACTAGAATCGACTGGTCTGAGTGTCTTCATTTGGAAACACAACATGCTCTCGACTAGAATCGAGTCTCTTCTCGACCTGAGTGTGAGTTGAGCCTTAGAAATTGTCAAAAACCTCAGATTTTATTGATAGTTGGGAAAAACTTTTCTGCTCTCGTATTTAGTTTTAGCATAGACAAACAATAACATAAGTAGATATCCCATGGTATAGGGCGTTTCTGTCGCAACTTTTACTGTTATCTCTGTGTCCACGTAGTTCTTTCCTGTGAAGCTGTGTGACACTGGTATTCTCTCATATTGTGTCGTTTATACACTCTCACCTCAACAAAACAGTGAAAATCTACAATAATCGACAGTAATCGGCTTGAGATAACAGTAAAAGTTGCGACATAAATGCCCTATACCATAAGATACCTACTTACGCTATTGTTTATCTATGGTTTGAGTTGATCAGAAATTGACAATGGTGAAACAACCGAAACCGGTCTTTCCAACTATCAATGAATCTGTGGTTTATGACAATTTCTCAGTCTTTTTATTTCATTCTATCTCCTCTCTATGTTAGAACTGTGTTATATCCACATGAATCAGCAAAGTTCCAGCAGATAATTATCTTCATATCATCGTGCTAATTCTAGTAACGTTCGTATGACCACATCTTACACTTCAGCAGAACTGGATAGATCCAAAAACAAAATCCAATCTTATCAAAAAATGAAATGATATGGAATCCCTTCAAATATTATGATTCCATCTTGAAATGAGACGGATGAAATTGGTGGGGAATGACTCTGACCTGAACAAATAATTAAGTGGTAGGCTGCTATGAATAAATTATATATAAGGGGTGGAACACTAGAGATGCTGACTTTTCTCATCTTGCATTTTTAAACAGACAAACTTCCATTTCCATGCATTTCATACTATAAAGTTCTTCTCCTTCATTTGGTTTTCTTCTGTCCTTCCTTTATTCTCTCTTCTCTTTCTCTCTGCCCAATGTTTTCTGTAGAATCAAACATTTTTCTTATTTCCCACTCTTCTACTAAAATCCCATCTTTATGATTTTCCTCATTCATCCCCTACTATAAAGTTCTTCTCCGTCATCTGTCTCTCTTCTGTCCTTCGTTTATTCCCTCTTCTTGTTCTCTTCATTCATTCGTATCCCCTCACCTCATTCTCTTCCTGCTTTTCTCCCTGTTTTCCCTTGAATTTCTTGTCTTCCCCTTTTGCTTTCTCTTCTAGTCTTCTTATCTTTCTTCTCTCTTCCTCTTTCTCCATTCTCATTCTCTCCACCTCATTCCCCCCCATACTAATTAAAACTTCCACAATATTCTCATTTTTAAATAAATCAGTTGAATTAATGAAATTAACACTTTGGTAGAGAGTTGGTGGAAGAATACTTCGAATATTCTTTCCAAAGAATGGACATTGATATGTCCAAAGCTCCGCCAATTTATGTAGATGCATAACAATATTATCTATTTCATCTATAGTTATTACAAATTTTTTTCCCCATATTATATACAGCTCAATAATTATTTTCTTAGTTTATATTTTGTAAATTCATCTAAAATTTTGCTGTATTGTAAGCTATTGTATATAAGTGTATAAGCCAGTATGTATTGTAATCTACATAAATAGAGTACTCAATCAATCAATCAATCAATTCCCTTCTTGTTTTTCTTCCTGTTTCCCCTTGGATCTTTTGTTTCTTCTTTTCTCCTTCCTCTTCTAGTCTTAGTATAACTGCCTGAAGTTCTTCTGCCTATGAACTTATTCATAAAATTCTTCTAATATCTTCCTCATGAATCCAATCCCTTCTCTAATTCATCGTTCCTACCTTTGTTAACCTTATTTCTTCCCTATTCCTACCCATTTTGAAGGCTCTATCTATTCTTCTTTCTTTCTCTTCACCTTTTCCTTTCTATCTCTCTCTCTTTCTCTATCCCACATCAATCCATCCAGAACTTCGTCGCAGTTTCTGGAATTGGAAGGGAAGTGTCTGTATTTCTCATAAGTTATTCATTATGTACCTCTCTTCTGTCTAGAATCATGACTAGAGAAAGAAACATTATTTGGAGAGAGAATTAATAAGAAATAATGAAGTAAAAACAGTAGAGAGTAGAGAATAACATGGAATGAGATAAGATTAAATGGAAATTGGTTTCATCATGATCAGTTGAGTGAAGTTGGAATGTATTAAATCAGTTTAAGTCATCACATATAGTTCTATTTCCTCATACAGGAGTTTAGTCAACTAGTCTCTGATAGTGAATTACTACTGTAGACTATAATAGTCATTATTCTCAAGATTTTCTTGGTAACATTATTCTTCTGGGAGCCTGTATTCAATTATAACGTGTGGATTAATTGACCGAAGCGAAGCTGAGGTCTTAGTTTCGACTCGATCGGCTTTTGTCTGTCTGTTTTTACCGCAGTTACAGTCGACGTTATTGTCCGATTTGGATGAAATTTGGTATGCAAGTTCTTTGAAACAAGGCGCAGAAACGTATGTGTAACGATTTTTGATAAGACCTCCGGTTTTAATATAAATTGTGCCGCTCTAAAATGTGCTGTATTGAATGAATGGTATCGTTGGAATGCTATCGATAGAGGACAAGAGTTTGTTGTCAGCGGTGAACCTTGAAACGTCTGAGCCGCTCCAAATCATACTGTATTAATTTATTAATTGGAGAAAACTTCTCACTTGATTTTACCATTTCTTCCCTTTTCAACACGATATTTCCCTGTTTCTTAGATGAATAGTTTCTAGACCTACCGAACCGGCCGGAGACATCACAGCTTGGTTAGTTAGCTCTTGTTTTCGTTTTAGTATGAGATCGGAAACCGACTTGTGAGCATAAAAATTCTGCATAGGCATAACAAGCCGCCATAACATTGAATTCACTTTTCACGAAAAACATTATCAGCAACCAGCTGTTATTGTCACCAACATTGATACCCATGTTATTTAGAATCATTTCCGTCTCACTATCGTCTGTGAGCCGATTCATGGTCTAAATTGCCTACTGCATATTCCATTTTTCTGTCAGTTGACCGATTCTTATAATTAATTGTTAGAAAATTTGTAATATTGTAAATATGGGGACGATATGAAGGTACCTCCTTGAGAGACATTTATAAGTCCGGTGTCCCTTAAAACAATGTCTTTAGGACTTTCAAAGGAGAAAATTATAGATGTCATGGATAAATCTTCGCAATATACTATACTTTCTTAATGGCTCTTCTCATTAGTTTGATAGTTGTAGGCTATTCATGAGTGAGGTCTACTGTTCGCAGAACTACTAGTAATCAATAGTTGATGACAATTTATTGAAAAACAAAAACAATTATTAGTCTCAGCTGCTATGTTCAGTGTATGAACCGCCATTGCTGCGACAGGATAGTGCTATCAACTTCGTCTAATGACAGAAAAGGATAGTAACAGCAATGTTAATGAGATACTGTCTGTCCAACGTAAGTCTCACTATAGACAATGATAGTGCTATCAACTTCGTCTAATGACAGACAAGGATAGCAACACCAATGTTAATCAGATGCCGACTTTCTAACGTGAACCCCACTATAGGGTATCCAGCCTAATCGTGGTGATCGCTCACAATTAAGCCGGGGATTTTGAATTCGAAAAAAACGTCGTGACGTCTCATGAAAATAGATGACCGAGATCAATGGAATATCGCGTCTCATCAATATGGAGTTACTAGGTGATTTTTCAAGGACTAAAGGCTCAAGTGTCATGGGCTTTTGGGGTGGAAATGAGGGTTTGCAAGGGGGTTCAGGACAGGGAATCAGGGGTTGAAAGGGAGGGGAAATTTCCTTCCCATGAGAAGTTGAATGAGGGGGAATTTCTCTCTGATGGAAGGTTGAATGAGGGATGAATTTCCCTCTAAAAATTGGACGGAAGAAGGGAATTTCTCACCCATAGGAAGCTGAAAAGGGGATTTTTCTCTCATAAGTGACTTATATCGGGGCACCGAGCTTCGCTCGTTATTCTTATTTATTGATAAACAGAACACAATTCTGTAAAATTATCGTGTTTATAATATTTTACAGCTGTTGGCTAAACGTCATCCTCTGAATCTCGGGGATGCGATATTTTGATTTTCAGATACTTACTTTTTTACTATCCACAGCTGTTTCAGCCAAGGATGAATTACCCTTTCGATGTCGTTCAGCAAGTTTTCCCAAGGATGAGACCTAGTGCATTCGAATTTTTATATCATAAACCTACTATGTTCCAAATTTCGTGAAAATCGTTTGAGCCGTTTTCGAGATCCGTTGAACATAAATAACCTGATTTCAAAATAACCAGATATAATGAATACAGATATTGCTCGCTGAATATAATAGGATGGTGAGGTCCACGTTATAATGGCAGTGTTGATCATCAATGGTATTGCTATCCTTGTTCATCATCCAACAAAACGGATAACGCTATCTTTTTCTTGCTTTGCTCTGTTGCCAGATCGTCTTTTAACAATATAGAACCAATAATCAATAAGCAAAATATTTTATCCCAATTATGGAAATTCATTATGAAATTATTGAAAAATATAATTTCTTGCCTTATAAAATATGATTGATTATTCTAAACAAGGATGTACAGTTAATATTACATCAAAAAGCGTGTATCAGCTACCGTCTATAGAAGGCATTGACAAGACAGAGGATCGGCAACGTTGTTCTGCTATCTTTCTCCACTAACATTAGAACGTAGACCTAACTATTGTATATGACCCAAAGTCAGTTAAATGATAGAACTATAGTGAGACAAGACGAGGACCTCATTAACATATCACTATACCTCAAGCTTATAAAAATGAATTGCTATTGCTATGACGTTGCAGTCAACTGCAGAAAGTGGGAGTGGCTTGTCTAGGCCACAATAGGCCATTCATTGACCAATCAGAGCGAACGATTGTCACTTGCTTTTGCTCTGCACTTGAGTTCCAGTTCACTATAGTGTGGTCCACGTTATAATGGCAGTATTTGATTAACATTTGTGTTGCCATCCTTGTCTATCATTCCACAAAGCAGATAGCAATATCCATTACCAACTCTTAAACGTTCCCACAACAATAATGACGGTGTAATTATAATGAATCTACATAATATTCAATATATCAATTATGAATATTTCTCGAAACTATGTTATCTTAATTATGAAAATTCATTATAAAATTTTTGAAAAATATTGTTTTTTGCTTAATAAAATATAATTGACTTTTTTTTAAAGAGGATGAACCGTTAATATTACATCAATAAACCCTTATCAGCTACCGTTTATAGAAGGCATTGATTGATTGATTGATTGATTGATTGATTGATTGAGTACTTTATTTATGTAGATTACAATATATACTGGCTTATACACTTGTATACAATAGCTTACAATACAGCAAAGTTATAGATGAATTTACATAATATAGACTAAGAAAATAACTATTGAACTGTATATTATATGAAAAATCAATTTGTAATATAATAACTATAGATAATAATCATATTGTTATGCATCTACATAAATTGGCGGAGCTTTGGACATATCAATGTCCATTCTTGGGAAGAATATTAAAAATATCCTCCCCACTAACTCTCTACCAAAACGTTAATTTCGTTATTTAAACTAAGGATTTATTTATTAATGGAAATATTGTAAAAGTTTTGATCAATATGAATATGAAGAGAAAAAAACAGAAAATTGATAAAGTAAAATAATTTTTATTATTATTTATTACTTTGATAAGACAGAGGATCGGCTACGTTGCTATCTTTCTCCACTTTCATTATGACCTGGGCCTCACTATAGAAGAGGGTATTTCCCCTCTCATAGCTCAAGGTTGGAAGGAGGGGACTTCTTCGTCATAAGAGACTTGTAGTGAGAAATTTCCCAAAAATATAAGGTGCAAAGAGGAACATGAATTTATTTCCCCTTTCATGAGAGACTAGAAGGGAGATTTCTCCTCTCATCACAGTTTGAAAGCGGAGAATTCTCCTCCCAAGAAAGTCTGGAAGGGGGAGAGGAAATTGCGATCTTTGGGAGCTTTTCTCGATGCTATCGTTGTCGGAAAATCGGGTTTTCCACCTCATGAAAAATCGGCGATCAGATAAAACATGTCGAGTTTGTTCATCGGGTATATAATCTGAGATTATTCTTCTCTTAGGATGAACTTATCTCTGGTTACAGAGAAGATTTTAGACATAATGGTGCAGATATTTAATATACAAATAATTTGAGCATCTATAACTTACTAGCAGGTAACCTGTGCTTCGCAAAGGTCTATTTAAAAAGTTGACATGATGAAATCTTGAAGAGTTTAAAATAGACCTATAACATCCTCGGTTAATAAGAATCCATATGCGAAATTTCAAGTTAATCAGTTGAGTAGTTGAGACGTGATATGCTGTCAAACATAATTTTTCCTATCCCGTCGTGTATAAGCCAGTTCTCAATTTGGAGATCTGAATCATCCCCGCTTTTTATGGTATACAATTGACATTCTGACATGTTTTGATGCTAACAACTAACAGTACAGATAAACTCTTCAACTTGGTACTAACATAATAAATTTACAGAACTCAAATCTTGTTCAGAAGCCTTATGTCAACCCAAAGACTTAAAGATGCATAGACTCACATGCAGCGCTAGTGTCGTACTTGGCATTGAAATCGGCCATTGAGGGGGCAACCTATAAGATTTTACATACCATGCCTTTGTAATCTATAGTATTACAGATTATATAGATATAATATCTCGTGCTAAAATACCCCAATGGCGGCCTTCAATTTCAAGTAAGAGCAATCATTGGGAAGGCAT
>NW_024091846.1:0-18961 GCF_014356525.2 Nilaparvata lugens
AAGATCGCTTTATTTAAGCTCAGTACTATTGGAACACTCCAATCCTACATCTGGGATACCTACAAATTTCTCAACCAATCAAATAAATTCTCAGGTCTGAATTACACAGAGGGGCATTATATTCATGTACCCATAAAAGTGAGCACTTTCATAAATTTATCTATTTTTTGTGTGGTCCATGCCCTCCCTGGAGCTAGGCCTGTCACAAGATTTATAAATATTAGAATAAAAATAAAAGAATAAATATTTTTATTTCTATTCCTGGGAGTATAGATAATTTTATGTTTCATAAAACAAACTTTTATGATGGGAATTCTATCAATTGATCCTATTCTATCAAGACTAATTTTGTTTGTATATTGTAACGTTATTTTTGTGAATAACGGTTTGCCTGGCTTGGCTGCAGTCGGTAAAGCATGAGTACAAAATTATATGACTCTGGTTGTGGTTCTTAGAATACAACTTAGACAAAATTCTTATAGGCTCGCTCAGGAGCTCCCGCAGTTCACTGCTCTTGGACAATTCATATAAATCTCTGGAACGTATTATTTCCAAAGATTTGATTATCAATGCAATATATCGCTGCCTAAACCAACTTATTCGGTGAAGAAAAAAGTCGGAAGGTAATTTCCTTAATATTTCAATACTAGTAACTCGATAAATTGAGATTGGTCATGCATGGAAGTGGATAAATAAATAAAGGACACACCATAAAAAAGTTGATACATATATTGTACAATAAAATATTAACGACCAAATAAATGTAGAAATATATATAGAGCAACAAGCAAAAGTAATAAAAATAAGTACAATATATCAAAAATAAAATATCACAGATTGGCTCACTACGTTTTAGTTCTTCAGCACGAAACGTTACATGTGCTTTTAAACCATAATCATATGCATTTATTTTCATGCAGCTCAGGTATCGACTTGCTGCTGCTTGTCGATTTTAAAAATCCCAATATATCTTCTTTCCAGAAATAATAAAATAATCAACTGATTCATAAATCTCAAATATAATAATATGTATAGGTCTCAGTATATTTCTCAATATATATATATATATATATATATATATATATATATATTATATATATATATATATATATATCTATATATCAGGGCTTAAGGTTCGGCCTCTGGTGGAATCAGATGATTAATTATCCAGTTAACAAGAGCTACATTTATCTCTTTACAATTTGCTAATAAAATTAATGATTGAGTGAGCATTCATTCATTATAATATTAAATTTAAATATCTCTTTAATCTGTGTATCCTTAGACATATGCATTTGATATAATTCATTTAACTAGTAATATATGTTTCTTGTACCTTCTAAGACTTGCGCAAGTTCTACAATAATTTTCAATATTTATAACCTTTTTGACGAGCTAGCTTTTTATATTTTGGTTTCACTCGAAGCACTGAGGGTGCCCTAACTTTATATATTTCGATAATTTATCACTCACGTGCTGAAATTTCACAAGACGATGGTGGTGATCCGAATTTCCTGGTCATCCTGGATTTTTGGTGGCCGAAGTCGTCCTCTACAAGGGAATAAATAAATATCTAATGACTTACGCTTTAATACAGCATCACTAAGTCTTATAAAAAAATAATTAATGAATTTATATTTTAAGCCTTTCAAAAGTACAATTTAACAAAGGTACTTGTGCTCTATAAAATTTAGTGTCATTCCATGGTGGCATCTGGCAGGCAAGTGGGCTCTGTTCTACCCTTATTTTCTACAATCCTATTTCCGACTTACAAATTTGCATACATTTAAATATTTCACTCTATGCCATTAAAAGGATCAAATAGTCTGTGCCAATCTGCTAAATTATTACCTATATCTTAGGTATAATATTTTATAATTACTCAGACAATATCCAATACATAAACAATAGCGTAAGTAGATATCCCATGGTATAGGGAATTTATGTCGCAACTTTTACTGTTATCTCAAGCTCATTACTGTCGATTATTGTCAATTTTTACTGTTTTGTTGGGGTCATAGTGTATGAACGGCACAATTTGAGAGACTACCAGCGTCACACAGCTGCATATGAAAGAACTACGTGAACTATCGGCTTGGGATAACAGTAGAAGTTGCGACATAAACGCCCTACACCATGGGATCTGACTTATGCTATCGTTTCTCTATGGTATATCTGACAGATCGCGTGAACAGCTTAAACAATTATTTCAATGAAATTTTAATTATTCAGTATGATGAATTGAGGGTATTTTTAAAACTTCAGAAGTGTCCGTTGTGGAATCTGTTTGCAAAGAATGAGGAAATTCGGCCAGAATTTAACTTGACGTAAGAAAGGTGTTATTTATTAAAACGGCCAAATAGCTGTTGTTGCTTTTCCCAATGTAAAAATATCTTTCACAGAAGTAAGGCGCTTTTCCCATGAATCAATTATTCCCAAACATTAGTTGTGTTACCAAAGAAAATAGAAGGTAGCTTTCGATAAAAATATTGGAGAATATGCATAACAGTTCGTTGATATTCACTTGAAACTGTCAGTATACCTCATTAACAGCATCAATGCTCCCCATTCAAATAATGCTGACACATTGATGTGAATTTTACTATAATTTGCTTACATTAGATCAGATGGAGATAAGATGATAGCTATTGTTTCGATTTCGATTTTCGATTTCAAAATTATGATTGCCATTTTTGCTTTTTATGCCAGCTGTTATTAGTTTCGATTTCAATTATAAGTTTGACATTTTCGCTTTTTATACCCGTTTTTATTATTATGTGGAATGAGCTCTCATTAAATGGAATCATAATCATTGAAGTCAATTATACTAAACAAACAATTTCTGTTTAAATATGTTTGTTTGCGGATATGTATGTATGTCTGACGGATCTCGAAAACGCCTCCCGAAAACATTTTTTTATTAAATCAAGAATAGAGTATGTTTGTGATAAAAAAATTATTTTGGAACAGGTCTCAACTCTGGGAAAAATCGCTGAAGCTCTTTCAGAAAGAATTGGTCCCTCAAGTAGCAGCTGATAGAGGGCAGATCATAAGATGCTCCTAGCAAATAGTAGGTCCGTGATACAAAAATTTGAGCTGAGTCTCATCTCTGAGATAACTTGAGAGGAAAAGTTGATCATTCAAGTGGCAGCTTATTGAAACAGAAATTTCCATCGTTTGTTGAAAACTAAAGAGAGGAAGAGAGAAAATTAACAGCTGGTTATAACATTTAGCAATATAATTTGAAAACATTGCATGATTCAATAAAAATATTCTCTGATGTCAAGATGAGTGCATAAGAGCAACTGGGTGACACCATAAGACATCGCTAACTTTTAATTGCTCTTTAAAATACCCAGTTGAATGTATATTTCAACAGAGTTGAATGTGTTGTTAAAACTGATGAGGTGATAGCAACGCAACTAATCATCACACTTACTGACAACGATTTTTGGTTAACTAAGTATTATAGAAATGTATTTGAATGGAACTTGAAACGGTCCTATATATAATAACATTTATTTCATCGAGGGAGAGCACCTTTTCGGATACAAAATTCTAAACCTCCCCTTAAAGTGAACTTTATGAGACCTTATATATTTTTTATATTTCTAGTAGTGTTTCATGTAGGTTTTAGGATTTATAATAGTATTCATCACTATAATTTCATAAGTCTTGCAAAGATTGTGCAAGATGAAATTGAGGGTAGGGTAAAAACTACCCTAAGAGTGAACTATGACCTTCCAATTTTTTCCCCATCTTTCTAGTAGTGTTGCATGTAAGATCCATTATAGTATTCATCACTATAATTTTTTGTTCACTTTATATAAATAATAACCAAACGTTACTTTTCACTAACCTAAAAATGCACGGTTCCACAAATTAATTTTTATAATCATAATAGAGATCGATTTCTGCTTTACCTAAGTGCTCAATGCGTTCATCAATAACCCTTAGACATATTAAAATCATAGAATAACATAACATATTAAAATATATTGAAATATTCATTATGAAAGAAGCGGGTCCCTGGGACCCAGGGTCACGACTAACGTCAGAAAAAAATAGGGTCACGACTAGAAGGTTAATATAACAATATTCAGGGTTTAGAAAATGATACCTCACTATATAATATATGTTTCGAGGTTATCATCAAATTAATACTAATTAATGCTACAACAGATAATACAAAAAATCCAAAAAATCTAAAACTATATCTATTACCCTAAGCATCACCTAGTACAAAGATACTAAACCGAGGTACTATTTTCTACCTATAAGTTACCTTATATAAAAATAATACTACTTAAATCTAAATCCTACTTACTATTAGTTCCTCACTACTTTGTATCCCAATAGTGAATAACCAGTGTCTAATTTTTCTTTTGAAGCTATTGAAATTTTCCTCTCCTTTGATTTCTAATCGTATTCTATTAGATATTGTAGGCCCTAAATATCCTATTGATCTTTGCCCAAATGCTGTATTCATCCTTGGTACTTCTTGGTTGTAACGTTCTCTTATTCTAGTATTATGGCTATGATTTATGATATGGTTCCTATTTTGATGTTTTTTCATATACCCTATTAACAACAATATATTTATACAATTGCCTAACGCTGAGTACTCTATTTTCTATAAATAATTCTACAGTTGGAAACCGGATTTCCCTGTTTTCCATTATTTTCAAAATGCGTTTTTGAGTTTTAAATAATGGATCTATAAAACTGAAGTTAGCTGCACCCCAAACTAACAGATCTTAAAAGAGATTCAACTAATGTTAAGTATACAGTTTTTAACATTTCTTTGTCTATGATACGCCTTAATTGATAGAATTTGTATATAAGCTTCCTTATTTTGGCAGTTGTATATGTTATGTACTTGTTCCATTTCAATGAATCATCTACTATTATTCCTAAATACTTTATATTGTCAGAGCGTTCTATTAGTGGGCAATTACAATTATTGTTACTATTTCTATCACAATTATGAAGCTTCATTGGTGTCATGTGTGGTTTTCTGCTATTTGTTAAAGAAAAAGCTAAAAATTTTGTTTTTTCTGAATTTAATGACAATAAATTATTTCTTAACCAACTAGTGATTTTTGTTAGTTCTATCTCTGCTGTTTGAAACACTTCTTCCCAGTTTTTTCCTTGAAAAAGGAGTGCTGTATCGTCAGCAAACGCTATAACTCTACCTTGAATTTGAATGGAGCACAACTCATTTGCAAAGATCGAATACAAAATTGGTCCTAAAACTGTTCCTTGAGGTATTCCAAACTTCATGGAACCCTCTGCGCTCATATGGTTCTCAACCTTTGTTTTTTGCTGTCGATTGCTGAGGTAGGATCTGAACCATTCAAGTGGCACTCTTCTTATACCTATTGCCTCAAGCTTTTTTATTAATAATTCATGGGAAACAGAGTCAAAGGCCTTTGCTAAATCTAAAAATACTGCTAGACATTTATTCTTTTCCTCTAAATTGCTAGTTACAAATTTTGATAAATCTAGTACAGCTAATTCTGTACTTATACCTTCGCGGAAGCCAAATTGGTTAGGAGAAAGAATATTATTAATTTCTAAAAAGCTTATTAATCTTGATTTAACTAGTTTTTCTGAAATTTTTGATATATTGCTAATCAGTGAAATAGGTCTATAATTACTAATAATTAGTTTGTCACCTGCTTTATGTATGGGTCTGACACAGATTTGCTTCATTGCTCTTGGAAAAGTACCATATAACAAGCTCAGATTGAAAATATGAGTTAAAGGTTTAGAAATTAAATCTTTTATTCCTTTCAAGGTCCTGTTATCTAATCCATCTAGGCCTGGTGCACTATTGCTGTGTAAAGAATCAATCGTGTTTGTTATTTCCTTTTCATCTATGGGGAAAAGAAACATATTATTTGGTACATGCAATTCTGGTACATTATCTGCTATAATTTGGTTAATATTTTTATTCAGACTCTCAGATATTTTGTTAGCCATACTCTCTCCAATTTTAACAAGGAAATTATTTACATGATTCAATAGTTCTCTAGGATTATCTTTCAGTATGACTATGTCACCATTAATTTTCAAAGCATTCAGTTGTATATCCTTTTTCTGATTTGAATCTGTAGCATTGATTGTGTTGATTATTTTCCATGTCTTCCTTACATCATTGTTTGCTTCATTTAGTTGCATCTTGAAATAATTTTCTTTTGTAGTTTGAATGTGTGACGTCAGTGTATTTCTGTATCTTCGGTAGAAGTTAGCGAGTTCTCCATTCTCTGGGTCCAGCTTCCTTCTACTATTTAGAGAATCCCTTGTTCTTATAGCTGAGATAAGTCCTCGTGTTATCCATGGTTTTATGCTCTTGATCCTCTTCTTTTGTCTGTAATGATGTGTATTGCTCTCAATATGTTTTTGTAGAATTTCTAGGAACTTTTCTTAAGCTGAGTCTGTGTTATTTGATTCAAAACCTCCATTGCTCCACTTGCCGTCCTCTCCTCAAGCCGTTCAAGTTGACAGATTTACAGTTAGTTGAGAGTTGACAGTTTTTTGTAGAATTTCTAGGAACTTTTCGTAAGCTGAGTCTGTGTTATTTGACTCAAAAACCTCCGTCCATTGCTCCACTTGCCGTCCTCTCCTCAAGCCGTTCAAGTTGATAGATTTACAGTTAGTTGAGAGTTGACAGTTAGTTGAGCTCTGTTCATCCCCATTATTTGTTCTGTCTAACTGATGTTCTTCCAGTCCAAGAATTATTGTAATTAAGTGGTCTGTGATACTCGAGTGATATACGATTGGATGGATTTTTACTTTTACAGTTGGTCAACATATGATCCAAACAAGGAGATGTTGCCGCTGTTACCCTGGTAGCCTTTTCAATGCAGTTCTTCAAACCGTGTTCACTCAATAAGTCGTAATAGTCATCAAGTTGATAATGGTGATGTGGCTGTAGCGTATTAATGTTGAAGTCTCCTGCGCAAATAATAGTTGACCTCTCAGTCTACCAAGCACTGTTTCAAAGTCCTCTAAAAACTCTGTTATGCTGGCGTAGGAAGGTGATCTGTATACAGCTAGTATATTATATCTCTCCTTTGATGTTTGAAGTTGTAGATGAAGAACGTTGGCCTGTCTGATATTTAGTTCTACCTTTTTATAGGTTCTACCTCTAATATTTAGGTTGAAATCTTTACTTTCCAACTGTAGCCTACACTGTAACTTACAGCTTATTATGTGTGAGCACCAAAGACCTTAAAGAGATCACAATGCCTATGCCTTCCCAATGATAGCTCTTACTTGAAATTGAAGGCCGCCATGGGGGTATTTTAGCATGAGATATTATATATATATATTTGTAATACTATAGATCACAAAGGCATTGGTGGCATTGGCATGTAATAGTCTTATGGGTTGCCCCCTCAATGGCGGATTTCAATTGCAATTACGACACTAGCGCTGCATGTGAGTCTATGCATCTTTAAGGTCTTTGGTGAGCACACACGAAATCATGCTCCTGTAAAATATTAATTTTTATTTGAATAAAGTGGATTTTTGACAACATTTCAAGTCTCTTCAATTATTTCATTGGAAACTAGAAGTTCTGTGAACATTGGACCTCTCATCCACAAATATCTGATTTCACCTGTTTGCAATGTTAACAAACTCAGTTCACGTTGGAATTTGCATTCCATATGATAATATTCATTCAGTTCCGTGATAATCTTTCCATCTGTTAGAAATATTTCTCAAATATTTGAAAATTATTTTTTTTTAATTGAAACCGTAAACCTTATAGAAACAGACACGGCTTCTCCAGACATCTGTGTAATCCACTTGTCAGCTGATTGATTATGAATAATTCTATAGTCTGACTAGCCGTCAGGCTCGCTTCGCTCGCCATATCCGTCTAGCCAGGGGGCTCCGCCCCCTGGACCCCAAGAATGTCCAAGAATGAGATCAGCAGGCTCGCTTCGCTCGCCTGCATTTTTCGTTTGAGCGTTTTTATCATATGTTAGGACAATCCAGTCGGGGGTCCAGACTAAACGTCTGGCTAAACGGATATGGCGAGCGAAGCGAGCCTGACGGCTAGTAATATAATATTCCCAGGATTGAAGTAGCAGTGCCTAATCAATTTCTCCGCGATAAATGCATTTAAATCTTCAACTTGATGCCAACCTAACAAAGTCAACTCAACTTAATGCCAACCAGACAAAATTATTAATTTATTATTCAAGTTATATTCAGCAAGCAATTTTTGTTTGTATGATAGATCTCAAAAAACTATTATAACGGCTTTGGTAGAATTCAGGTTATAAATATTTTACAAAAATAATCTGATCATTTAATTCCCGTAGCGAAGCACGGGTACCCTGCTAGTACATAATATATTTCAAGGCTACCTGAGTGAGTGAAGTGTTCACTATACGACTGTGTAACTTTTGTTAAGGAGGCAAGTTTTGGGGTTTTACCTGTTTGCCTCCACATATTTCTGTATTTGGAAAAAATTCTTCCATTAATTTCCACTAAAAGATGTTATCTTTTATCCACTATCAACTTACTACCGTATCATTGGTGTATCTATTAATAGACACACTATTTTCAGCATCCATTCGAAAGTTACACTTCAGAATTTATGAAGGTATTCCATTGGTTGAGTTTATAGAGTGAATATTGATGTTGTGGAACTTTTCCATAATTGAAGAGACTTGAAATGTTGTCAAAAATCCACTTTATTTAGATAAAAATTAATATTTTACAGGAGCATGATTTCGTGTGTGCTCACACATCATCAGCTGTAAGTTACAGTACAGTTGGAAAGTAGAAAGATAATAAATTAAGAGAATATATAAATTGATTAGAATATTTTTAGAAAATAAGAGATAATAATTAGTTAGAATGATTAAGTAGCTCTTGCTTCTCTTTTTGTTAGGTTGGAATCTTTACTTTCAAACTGTAGCCTACACTGTAACTTACAGCTTATTATGTGTGAGCACCAAAGACCTTAAAGAGATCACAATGCCTATGCCTTCCCAATGATAGCTCTTACTTGAAATTGAAGGCCGCCATGGGGGTAGTTTAGCACGAGATATTATATATATATATATATATATATATATATATATATATTTGTAATACTATAGATCACAAAGGCATTGGTGGCATTTGTATGTAATAGTCTTATGGGTTGCCCCCTCAATGGCGGATTTCAATTCCAAGTACGACACTAGCGCTGCATGTGAGTCTATGCATCTTTAAGGTCTTTGGTGAGCACAACGAAATCATGCTCCTGTAAAATATTAATTTTTATTTGAATAAAGTAGATTTTTGACAACATTTCAAGTCTCTTCAAGTATTTCATTGGAAACTAGTAGTTCTGTGAACATTAGACCTCTCATCCACAAGTATCTGATTTCACCTGTTTGCAATGTTAACAAACTCAGTTCACGTTTGAATTTGTATTCCATATGATAATATTCATTCAGTTCCGTGATAATCTTTCCATCTGTTAGAAATATTTCTCAAATATTATTGAAAATTAATTTTTTCAATTGAAACCGTAAACCTTACAGAATTAGACACGGCTTTTCCAGACATCTGTGTAATCCACTTGTCAGCTGATTGATTATGAATAATTATTCTATAGTCTGATTAATCCCATCTTCAGAGTAGATAATATCATTGCAATTATATAGTGATATAAGAGTATGGAGGAATTCCTTTTTCTTTCATATTATCCTTAAAATGCAAAATTTAAAAAAACCTTGTGTATACATCGACGCGCAGTTGAATATTCCTGCAAAATCTCATAGAATTCTATCAACGCGTTTGGCCGTAAATGCATTACATACAGGCAGACAAAATAAAATCCGAGTTAAAACATAGACCTCACTACGTTCGGTCAATTAATCTCACCTTGAAAATTGATAAGTTGTTTGACTTTTTCTCCACTACAGGTATGTCTGCTCAGGAACATTCGAAAACAAATAATAATATTTAGTTTCATATTGCATTGAATTACTCGACTCTATGTTTATATTACATTACGGGAAAACTGGACTTGAATCCCCTTGAGGACGAACCCGAAACACAGAGTAGTGACATGCAGGTCGGCTGCTAATGGGCTAACTCCACCACATAATAGCAGTTCACTCGCTCATGATAACATGCAACTACACTTGCTTGCAGTTGCCGTATTCATAAATAAATTAACTGCGTCGGACATTTTGTTAGTGACGTCACTTTGTAGCAGTGACAGGGCGCGACGTGGCACAAGTTTGCCGACTCTGCGGTTCTGATTGCAATTTCCTTCTCCATTCACGGTCTCTGAGCGCATTATCAAGTGTCACAAGCACTGTCTCCACGTCATCATGTGTGATCTGAAAGCGCAGGATATCATAGTCGAGCTCACTGGCGAGATGTAATCAGCATCAAACAAAAACAACATATTCTATTCCCAGTACAAATTTATTCTCGTATTACTATAATTAAATATTCGCTTGGTTAGCGGCCAAAATGGGAAGTGAGTTCCATGAGTATACCCCTCTTTATTATCTGGTAATCCATTCTTTTCAACACATGGTTGAGTTGAAATGGTTTGAACTCCAATATTTTACACTGGTTTTGAGAATATTTATAGCTTTCTCCCCTCATGGAATACTTTTCCTTGAGAAATACTTCCACATTCTCTAGGACTCTTAGCTCATGGGAGAATATTCCTTCACTAATAACATTCATGAATCTGTCGAAGCTAGTAACATGAAATTAGCATCATTAAGTTTGAAACAGCGCTAAACAAAGTTCTATTATTATCATCATCATCTGATAAGGATACTTGCTAATTAATCCAAATTCATAAAGCAAGAAAGTTAAAGTTTCAAGATTTCAAATAATTTTGAAGCTAGATTTGGTTTTCTTCATGCGGAAAGAAGGCGCCGTCCGTCTGAGAAGTGAATGGAGTTTGGAACAAAATGATGATGATAAGTCCTTTCGTATCCTGGGAAAGTTGAATAACTCTTATTCAGGTCTCATCTCTACTCTCGAATTTATATTATTCTGCCTACTTGAGCATGCTAATGATTGCAGATCTCAAGTTGAAAAGATTGTTTGATACTTTTCGATGTACATTTCTGAGAAATTCATTAATTGCATACCTTGAATGATAGGATATCAGAGTGAAATAAAACAGAGAAAAGTGAATTTCCAGTTTTCAAACGAACCAGGAATGTTGAACATTTTTAAATGTTCATTGTTGAATCGGATTTTGAAGCAGAATTGAAGTTTCTATAATATTCAAGAGGATATACAAAAGTGTTGACATATCAATAGAATCATAAGAATATTTTCCGTACTCATTGTGAAAGATAAGCATTAATCGAGAATAACGTGTATCATTTAGTGGTTTTTTTGTTGCTTCTAAATAGAAATGAAAAGAAGATATCATAAGTAGGTATCACCAATCAGTCACTATAGTGACATCTACCGGAAGAGTTTAGAAATAGGCTACTCTGTTGACCAATCAGTGAAGAGAGGGGTGGAGCTTGGAGATGTGCCTATAGTTGAATGCCGTTATGACTACCGTGGTTATGACAACTCAACACGACAACGATATTAGCGCAAACCTACCAGGTTTGCGTCGTGTAGACGGGAGATCGTTGTGAATTAATGAGGTTTGAAGGTTTTTGCTTTCTTCGATCAATCTCAGCCAGGTTTGCGTCAATTTTTCTAGGAAACGATTATGTCTCATCTATCCATCAAAAGATGAGTTACTATTCATCTCAAGTTTATAAACACTTCAAAGACTTTGTATTGAATTTATATACGGTTAAGTTTATAATACAGGCTTGTGTTAAAGTTGGTGACGTGTGAACAGAGGTTTGAGCAAACTTGACTCAAAGCCAGATTTGCGTAAACCTGGCTTTGAGCCAAGTTTGCGCAAATATTGTTGTCGTGTAGACCCGGCATTATATTATTGTGACGATGATAAGCACTGGTACGCCGGCCGCCGGCCGTACCCAAGGATAGTTAGTATAAATCTATCTCATCTTTGTTTATTCAGACTTAGTCTCAACCATTCTAGGTACTGTAAAGTTGGTAAGTACTCCACTCCATCAACAGTATAAATGGATGAATCACTTGATTAAACTTTGATATTGTATGGAGTTTGTGGAATAAATTGTGTATGGTTGATAGCTCCTCTCATTGCCGCCTCTTTGAATATAAATGTCGAATACAAGTGACCTCATAACGCTTCAAGAGTGTTTACAGAGACACAGTTGCAAGTGATTGTGATTGTGATGTCACCAATAGCATTTCAATATAAATTCCAGTTTGTCATCTGGAAAACACGATATCTTCAACACGGGTCCGCGCAACAAAGGAATCGGCTTGCAAAAGAGCTACTAGTAGCTGAGCAGGAATTCCCCAACCAGATGCTTGGAAACCTCAAAGGCAAGAATTGAATAAATCCGTCTGTTACAAGGGATAAAAGAGACCAACGATCTGTCTGCATAGTTGGAATTGTGACCTCTAGTTTGCCCTGGTTCTTATAATTTATTCTTATCAGATGTTGAATTTAATCATCTTAAATATTATAATATAATAATAATTGTAACGTCCTTTTGGGGTTACATGTGCCCAGCTGGCAGTCGGTCGGTAGAGCATGTGAATATTGAATATTTTTGATAATTTGACACCTGCGGAAATAAAGATACCATATGGTCCTTACCAGCTCTTCGAGGAGCTTATACCAAATTCAGTTATCAATTGCTGCAAACTGCTGCTGCTTTATTTATCGGCAATCTTTACCGCTGCATTGATTGGCTCCGCAATTATAGATGTAGAAGAGGCTGTAATAATGTAATACTGCTTCGACTTAATACTGAGACCTTGTATTTCAGTCAGTTTGATTTCAGTGAATAGGTTGAACCATTCAAATAAATCTTGAGAACGTATTATTCCTGAAGATTTAGTGATCGATACTGTATATCGCTGATTTATCCAACTTATTCGATGAAGAATACAGTTGGTTGATAATTCTATTAATGTGTCAATAATAATGAATAAAATACTAGTACAAGATTGGTCATGCATGAAGACAGGATTAAAAATGAAAAGAACACCATTCAATCAATAAATATATAATTACAATAAAATCAACGAGCAAAAAATAATATATGAAACAATAAATGCAAACACAATATGAGAAAATACACAAGAAAAATATCACAGATGGCTCAATTAAAACTCTAATTCTGCTTAATAGCATCAACTAATAACTTTCATGATTTTTCTATCAGCATACATTAAAAATTTCTATAGCTCAATTATTCGACTCGCTTTTGCTTATCAAGTTAGAATTTTATAATTCAATATTCCAATAATATTAGATATTTTAAATATAAAATCTCAGGTTATTAGTTCGGCCGTCAGTGGAAGTTAGATAAATAATTTATCTTGTGAACTTTGAGCTTCTATATTTCTTATCATGCTAATAATACTGATATTTAAATACATTAACTGAGCATATTTGATAATTTCAAATAGTGATATATAATTTAACATTTAGTTCTCATATGTATTCTAGATATGACTTCTCCCTTATTTATACTACTTGCGCAATTAAGTTTAAATCAAGCTTGATTTTTAAGTAATACCTTCGACGAGCTAGCTTTATGAATATTCTATTAATTCGTTGCACTGAGGGCACTCTTAATAAATTATTCTGTAACTCATGTGCGAAGATTTTCCACAAATTTTAAAGATGTGGCATGGATTCGCCTTGCGTGTCCTATGCCTTTCTGGTGGGCTGCTGTCGTCCTCTCCAATGGGGATATTTAAATTTTTAACTCATGTCATAGAGCGACTTCACTGAGCTAGGTTTATTACTTATTGAAAGTTTTGATACTTAAACTTTGGCAACAAATAAAATTTAATTTCAATAAGGGAATCAGTCTATTGCTCTCGTATTGGTGGGCGTCTTGGTCGGTCTCTGGCAAGCAAGTGGGCAGTTGGTCTTCTCTTATTCTCCTTTGACGATACTTCCGATTCTAAATTTGCATAAAATTTAAATATCTTTTCCTATTGGTGGATTTCAAATAATCAGCGATGATGAAATTTAATACTGTCAAATAGTCCATAGTATGAGAGCATATTGCTATATTGAATCTGAATTCCATCCTTAACTTTTATTTTATTCTAATTATATTGTTTCATGCATTCTACAACAATTACGAATTCATATAATTTTAATAAAGACCACGTGGAGATTTTGAATTAAATATTTTTTAGCGCCGAGAAAATACTCTGCTCTGATTGGTGAACAGTCAGATTCGGCTCGAGTGTACACTGTACAGAATGTATCAATGCACGCAGAAAAATTAGATTTTACTTCCTTTTTATTTTTTATTATGTTTTTGTGTTTTTTATTGCTCACAATAAACATTATATTTACTTTTCAAACATTCATATCCTTTATTTTGCATGCTTTAAGTTACAAAACCCTCTTGTCCTCGTCTTAACGAATGCTACCTAGATGCAATAATTGCAATAATAATTATTATTATTTTGCTAGCGAGTATCTGATTAAATTGTAGATGTTCAGCTTGATCGTTATTGATATTGCCGACAAGTGTTGTTTAATAGAACCTAACCTCAAATTCACATAATATTATTATTTTTATTAAATAGTTGAGAAATTGATTTTCATTTCAAATTGCTAGCCATAATCTTAGCCTTTCTAGTCATTATCGTCTTATCTATATCTTCGACTGATAATACCATTGGTGACAGATATTTTTATTTTTTTTTGTCTGAGACCCAGTAATTCATTTCAATTAATGAAGCTTCTATAGGTACAAAAATGCTCCGTCAGATAATATACAATTTTCAAAGGATACTTGCTAATTAATCCAAATTCATAAAGCAAGAAAGTTAAAGTTTCAAGATTTCAAATAATTTTGAAGCTAGATTTGGTTTCTTCATGCGGAAAGAAGGCGCCGTCCGTCTGAGAAGTGAATGGAGTTTGGAACAAAATGATGATGATAAGTCCTTTCGTATCCTGGGAAAGTTGAATAACTCTTATTCAGGTCTCATCTCTACTCTCGAATTTATATTATTCTGCCTACTTGAGCATGCTAATGATTGCAGATCTCAAGTTGAAAAGATTGTTTGATACTTTTCGATGTACATTTCTGAGAAATTCATTAATTGCATACCTTGAATGATAGGATATCAGAGTGAAATAAAACAGAGAAAAGTGAATTTCCAGTTTCAAACGAACCAGGAATGTTGAACATTTTTAAATGTTCATTGTTGAATCGGATTTTGAAGCAGAATTGAAGTTTCTATAATATTCAAGAGGATATACAAAAGTGTTGACATATCAATAGAATCATAAGAATATTTTCCGTACTCATTGTGAAAGATAAGCATTAATCGAGAATAACGTGTATCATTTAGTGGTTTTTTTGTTGCTTCTAAATAGAAATGAAAAGAAGATATCATAAGTAGGTATCACCAATCAGTCACTATAGTGACATCTACCGGAAGAGTTTAGAAATAGGCTACTCTGTTGACCAATCAGTGAAGAGAGGGGTGGAGCTTGGAGATGTGCCTATAGTTGAATGCCGTTATGACTACCGTGGTTATGACAACTCAACACGACAACGATATTAGCGCAAACCTACCAGGTTTGCGTCGTGTAGACGGGAGATCGTTGTGAATTAATGAGGTTTGAAGGTTTTTGCTTTCTTCGATCAATCTCAGCCAGGTTTGCGTCAATTTTTCTAGGAAACGATTATGTCTCATCTATCCATCAAAAGATGAGTTACTATTCATCTCAAGTTTATAAACACTTCAAAGACTTTGTATTGAATTTATATACGGTTAAGTTTATAATACAGGCTTGTGTTAAAGTTGGTGACGTGTGAACAGAGGTTTGAGCAAACTTGACTCAAAGCCAGATTTGCGTAAACCTGGCTTTGAGCCAAGTTTGCGCAAATATTGTTGTCGTGTAGACCCGGCATTATATTATTGTGACGATGATAAGCACTGGTACGCCGGCCGCCGGCCGTACCCAAGGATAGTTAGTATAAATCTATCTCATCTTTGTTTATTCAGACTTAGTCTCAACCATTCTAGGTACTGTAAAGTTGGTAAGTACTCCACTCCATCAACAGTATAAATGGATGAATCACTTGATTAAACTTTGATATTGTATGGAGTTTGTGGAATAAATTGTGTATGGTTGATAGCTCCTCTCATTGCCGCCTCTTTGAATATAAATGTCGAATACAAGTGACCTCATAACGCTTCAAGAGTGTTTACAGAGACACAGTTGCAAGTGATTGTGATTGTGATGTCACCAATAGCATTTCAATATAAATTCCAGTTTGTCATCTGGAAAACACGATATCTTCAACACGGGTCCGCGCAACAAAGGAATCGGCTTGCAAAAGAGCTACTAGTAGCTGAGCAGGAATTCCCCAACCAGATGCTTGGAAACCTCAAAGGCAAGAATTGAATAAATCCGTCTGTTACAAGGGATAAAAGAGACCAACGATCTGTCTGCATAGTTGGAATTGTGACCTCTAGTTTGCCCTGGTTCTTATAATTTATTCTTATCAGATGTTGAATTTAATCATCTTAAATATTATAATATAATAATAATTGTAACGTCCTTTTGGGGTTACATGTGCCCAGCTGGCAGTCGGTCGGTAGAGCATGTGAATATTGAATTTTTGATAATTTGACACCTGCGGAAATAAAGATACCATATGGTCCTTACCAGCTCTTCGAGGAGCTTATACCAAATTCAGTTATCAATTGCTGCAAACTGCTGCTGCTTTATTAATCGGCAATCTTTACCGCTGCATTGATTGGCTCCGCAATTATAGATGTAGAAGAGGCTGTAATAATGTAATACTGCTTCGACTTAATACTGAGACCTTGTATTTCAGTCAGTTTGATTTCAGAGAATAGGTTGAACCATTTAAATAAATCTTGAGAACGAAATTCCTGGAGATTTAGTGATCGATACTGTATATCGCCGATTTATCCAACTTATTCGATGAAGAATACAGTTGGTTGATAATTCTATTAATGTGTCAATAATAATAAATAAAAATACTAGTACAAGATTGGTCATGCATGAAGACAGGATTAAAAATGAGAAGAACACCATACGATCAATAAATATATAATTACAATAAAATCAACGAGCAAAAAATAATATATGAAACAATAAATGCAAACACAATATGAGAAAATACACAAGAAAAATATCACAGATGGCTCAATTAAAACTCTAATTCTGCTTAATAGCATCAACTAATAACTTTCATGATTTTTCTATCAGCATACATTAAAAATTTCTATAGCTCAATTATTCGACTCGCTTTTGCTTATCAAGTTAGAATTTTATAATTCAATATTCCAATAATATTAGATATTTAAATATAAAATCTCAGGTTATTAGTTCGGCCGTCAGTGGAAGTTAGATAAATAATTTATCTTGTGAACTTTGAGCTTCTATATTTCTTATCATGCTAATAATACTGATATTTAAATACATTAACTGAGCATATTTGATAATTTCAAATAGTGATATATAATTTAACATTTAGTTCTCATATGTATTCTAAATATGACTTTCCCTTATTTATACTACTGGCGCAATTAAGTTTAAATCAAGCTTGATTATTAAGTTATACCTTAGACGAGCTAGCTTTATGAAAATTCTATTAATTCGTTGCACTGAGGGCCCTCTCAATAAATTATTCTGTAACTCACGTGCGAAGATTTTTCACAAATTTTAAAGATGTGGCATGGATTCGCCTCGCTTGTCCCCTATGCCTTCTGGTGGGCTGCTGTCGTCCTCTCCAATGGGGATATTTAAATTTTTAACTCATGTCATAGAGCGACTTCACTGAGCTAGGTTTATTACTTATTGAAAGTTTTGATACTTAAACTTTGGCAACAAATAAAATTTAATTTCAATAAGGGAATCAGTCTATTGCTCTCGTATTGGTGGGCGTCTTGGTCGGTCTCTGGCAAGCAAGTGGGCAGTTGGTCTTCTCTTATTCTCCTTTGACGATACTTCCGATTCTAAATTTGCATAAAATTTAAATTTCTTTTCCTATTGGTGGATTTCAAATAATCAGCGATGATGAAATTTAATACTGTCAAATAGTCCATAGTATGAGAGCATATTGCTATATTGAATCTGAATTCCATCCTTAACTTTTATTTTATTCTAATTATATTGTTTCATGCATTCTACAACAATTACGAATTCATATAATTTTAATAAAGACCACGTGGAGATTTTGAATTAAATATTTTTTAGCGCCGAGAAAATACTCTGCTCTGATTGGTGAACAGTCAGATTCGGCTCGAGTGTACACTGTACAGATGTATCAATGCACGCAGAAAAATTAGATTTTACTTCCTTTTTATTTTTTATTATGTTTTTGTGTTTTTTATTGCTCACAATAAACATTTATATTTACTTTTCAAACATTCATATCCTTTATTTTGCATGCTTTAAGTTACAAAACCCTCTTGTCCTCGTCTTAACGAATGCTACCTAGATGCAATAATTGCAATAATAATTATTATTATTTTGCTAGCGAGTATCTGATTAAATTGTAGATGTTCAGCTTGATCGTTATTGATATTGCCGACAAGTGTTGTTTAATAGAACCTAACCTCAAATTCACATAATATTATTATTTTTATTAAATAGTTGAGAAATTGATTTTCATTTCAAATTGCTAGCCATAATCTTAGCCTTTCTAGTCATTATCGTCTTATCTATATCTTCGACTGATAATACCATTGGTGACAGATATTTTTATTTTTTTTTGTCTGAGACCAGTAATTCATTTCAATTAATGAAGCTTCTATAGGTACAAAAATGCTCCGTCAGATAATATACAATTTTCAAAGTCGGAATCGGAAAAGTCACAAAAAATTGCAA
>NW_024091847.1:0-20636 GCF_014356525.2 Nilaparvata lugens
AGCTAAGTGAGGTCTAAGATTCAAGTCGACGGTTTTGCATACCTCTTATGTTTATATGTATATATTTATGATCATATGTTCCGCATTTTACAGCGAACGCAGCAATAGATTTTCATGAAATTGACAGGTATGTTCCTTTTTGAATTGCGTCGACGTATATATACGGTTTTTTTTAAATTTGCATTTTAAGGATAATACAAAAGGCAAAGGAGTCTCATTTGAACGCCAATATTACCGTAAAAATCAGACTTTAGATTATTCAACATACATCAGCTGTCTAGTGAACTATAATACTACCCGTTCATAAACATCGAACATCTTGAAAATGTAATTTCCATCAACGTTGTAGACAGTTGCAGCCAGACCTGATAACAGCGCTCACACTCACATTCCGGGACAACACGTCACGGTATGATAGGACAGAAAGCTCTATGTTTATAAAGGACTTTTCCTAGACATTTTAAATTGATATAGTATATTACGCTAAAAGCACAGAGAGTTAGTGTTTACGGTATGAGGATATTTTCCCGGGCGAGGCTTGCCGAGCCTGGGAATATGTTATTCGAATACCGTAAACACCTTTCTGGGAGAGTCGCGTACGATATTTTTTGCCACACTACAGGTATAGCTGATGCCAAAAAGTTAGGCGGTTACACGGGTCTCTTGTGTGTTCCAACAGCTGATGTTGTCAAGTAGAGTTGTCATCTAGCTTGGCTTGGGTGATGATATTTAAATCAAAAGAGACAATAAATAGATGCATTGCATCAGCTGTGAGTAGGTTACACCATGTGACCACGAAGCCGCCTAACTTTTTGGCATCAGCTATATAAGGATAATAAATTGATTAAGAATGTTTTATGTTGGGGGGGGGGAACTTTGATGTCTCATAATAATCTCGAGACCCAGACGTCGTAGGGTACTCAAAGTGGGGTGGAAATTTCTGATCTCACCCTCCTGAACACAATGCACCATATGGCACAGTTGTACAAACACATTTTCAAAAAATTTTAAAAAGCGGCCGGAAAGCGTACTCTAGGCCTAGGCCTAGGCCGGAAAGAAACCTGTTCTGACGTCAGACGAGAGTCATGTGCAAACAATGTCTTTCAGATCTACGTAGGGACTGGAAAACAGCTACTTTCTGTGCAGTGTGGCGAAAAATTATTTATAAATTTTTGAGAAAACATAACAACAGGTCAATGTAACAATAACTATTGTAATGTAAATAAATAAAAAATAAATAAATAACTCACTGAACGCGAGATCTACTGTTCACAGAGCTACTAGTATTTAGTGAATGAAGAATAGAAAAGGGACTAGAGTGAGAGGAGAAGGAGCAGAAGAATGTTGAGAAGAAGGAGAGAAAGAGGATGTAAGAAGAGAAGAGGAGGAGTCAGAGAGAGAAAGATGAGGATATATTGAGAGAATGAGATTGATGATGAGGTTGGAATAGCAAGCATAGAAGAGCAAGGCAGGCAAGCATTGGACCCAGAGGGCATCCATCTTATTCACATGTCCACCTATACCCCCTCCCACCACCAATCACGTGGACCAAGGCTAAAGGTAGCTGACGGCTATTCAACAATACTATCCACCGTCTTTGATCTCTCCTTCTTGTCTTCTTCTTCTCCTTCTTCTTGTTTCTCTGTTCTTGATCTTGTCCTCTTGTTCTTCTTGTGTTTCTTTTTGTCTTTTTGATCTGCTTCTTCCCCTTTTCCTCAAATATGAATCAAATATTGCTAAGAATATTGCTAGAAATTACTTATCTTCTCATCTTCTTCTTCTTCTTCTTCCCTTCTTCTCTACTTATCTTTTTCTTCTTCATCTTCTTCTTACTTTTTCTTCTTCTTCTTCTTCTTTTCTTCTTCTTCTTCTTCTTCATCTTCTTTCCTAGTATAAATATAAATAAATCAAAAATCTATAAATATAAATCAATATGCTTAGAAATTTCATTCAGAGATTCAGACAGAAAAATGAGCCGAAGGGGCAAATCTAGAGCTTATTGTTACTTTCCTTGCCTATTACCATAGGTATGGAAAGTATTGCTTTCCAAAAAAAATTAAGGTACCCTAATTCATGTTTTCTATACGTTTCAAGGTCCCCTGAGTCCAAAAACATGATTTTTGGGTGGGGTCTGTGTGTGTGGTCTGTGTGTGTGTGTCTGTGAGCACGATAACTCCATTCTAATTAAACGATTGACTTGAAATTTTAAATTAAGGTCCTTATACCATGAGGATCTGACAATAAGAAATTCATTCAAAATGGCGGAGAAAAATGGCGGATAATGGATAAAAAACCTAATTTTTCACGGTTTTCTCGAAAACGGCTCTAACGATTTTCTTCAAATTTATACCCTAGATAGCTATTCGCAAGCCCTATCAACTGACATGAGTCTCATTTCTGAAAAAATGCAGGAGCCGTAATATCCTGAGAAGAATGAATTTTGTTAGATTTCTATCACGATTTTCTCAAAATGACTTGACCGATTTTTTTTCAAATTTATACCCTGTATAGTTATTTATCAGCTCTATTAACTGGCATGAGTCTCCTCCTGAGAGACTAACAGGGAGTCCACTCAATCCTTGAGAAATCTACTTTGTAACCTCCTTCTCGTGCGTGAGGTAGGTAGGTAGAGCAGTTTATTCAAAAGAACACATGTCGATATTTTATTTGTAGAACAGCTGTTTCGACAACTATTGAAAAATCCTCAAATTTCATAATTCAAACAAAGGGAAACTTACTCTGTAAACATAACAATAGAATAATAGTAGTTTTAATTATTTAGCCGCTAATCGGCATAATGTTATTCCCTAAATTATCCTCGTTTGAGAATGAGGCTTATTTATAGATCAATGAGCAAGGAAAGTTGTGTGAGTGTACCACACCAGATTTTTCATATTGTTCTTCTTCTTCTTCTTTCTTCTTCTTCTTCTTTTCTTCTTCTTTTTTCTACCTTCTTCTTTTTCTCAAATATAAACCAAATATTGGTTGAGAATTGCTAGATATCATCTACTTACCTTCTCATCTTCTTCTTCTCCTTCTCCTTCTTTCTCTTCCTTTATCTTCTTCTTTTTTATTTTTCTTCTTTTATTCTTCTTTTTCTCAAATATAAATCAAATATTGCTATGAAATTACATTCAGAGCATTCAGACAGAAAAAATGAGTCGAAGAGTACAAATCTAGAGCTTATTGTTCTGTCATAGTCATTCAATATCAGCTGTTTGACATGCATGAAATCAAGCCAGTAAACAGCTGATTGTAGAACAAATAAACATATGATTCTCATTACAGCATAATAAACTGTAATAAATTCATATGTTTCCTTCACAGTCGAGCGAGTATGTTTCCTAGTTCCAAAATAGGAACAGCAAAACTGGTACAAAAACCGCCTTTCAGCGCGTCAGGTGGGAGTTGTGTCAACCTCAATCAAGAAATGAATTCCTGATTCGGAATTGTGAACTAGGCTATGTTTATAGAATGCATCTAGTAACTTCAGCACAAGCAGGTAATGTTTTCTAATTCCCAATATTATTTTCTCTAGATTATTATGATAAGAATAGTGTCTGTTACTTGGACGTGAATGTCTCTTGCAGAGCTCGAATGGAATTCTAGTCTCGGTTAATGCCTCGACCATAAACATCATTCTTGCTTTGCAAAAGGGCCCTTCATGTGACGTAAAATCTATATATATATATATATATATAATATATATATATATATATATATATAAGCGAAATTGCACTCACTCACTGACTGACTGACTCACTCACTCACTCGCAGAACTACGGGACCAAAAACGTTCAAATTTGGTAGGTATGTTCAGTTGGCCCTTAGAGGGGCACTAAGAAATCTTTTGGCAATATTTCAACTCTAAGGTGGTTTTCAAGGGTTCAAAGTTCGTCTTTTAGCATGTATATTCTTCTTATTCCAATCTCTTAATTATAATTGAAAAAAGGTCCATACCATTTATGTTAATATTAACTATAATCTAGAGAGAGTAATCTTCGAAACAGTGTTGTTAACTGGTAACTAAATAATTAATTTTGTCAGGTTGGCGCCAAGTTGAAGATTGAAATGCATTTATCGCGGGAAAATTGATTGGGCACTGCTCCTTCAATCAGAGCTATTCCTGGGAATATTATATTACTAGCCGACAGGCTCGCTTCGCTCGCCATATCCGTTTAGTCTGGACCCCCGACTGGATCGTCCTAACATATGATCGTCCTACAAATGAAAAATGCAGGCAAGCGAAGCGAGCCTGCTGATCTCATTCTTGGACGATCCCCCTGGCTAGACGGATATGGCGAGCGAAGCGAGCCTTACGCTAGTATACTATAATCCGTGACTGATGTCTTTCAAAACAGATAGACTAGTGTAGAAATACTGATAGAACAATCTCAAACACTTGAGAAAAGTAAGAGAGTATCTAAAAACTCTGAAGCATATTGCAACTATAACGCTTACCCCACAAAGCTTCATGTATCATATTCCAATTTTCCATGTACTTGATATATTATGTAACAAGCTCCCATGTAACACTACATGTTCCCTACTAGTATGTAAAGTATACATGTATCATAGCAACGTTGACACTTTTGAAAATCCCGCGCTCCAAACTGAACTACTTTAATATATGACTTGGTTTGGTTACATTATATATAGAACTTTTATCTATATAGTTATAGTAGCTATAGGGAGACATCTGCATAATAAATAACGTGCAGACAACACTGTTCTATACTAGAATGGGTTTCACTTTAATATGTCAGTATTAGTTTAGTGGGGCGCATTGATGTTATATATAAGGAACGCTGTCAGTTAATAGTAAATCTGTAGACTGGTCTTGTTCATAGTTTCATAGCAGCTTTTAGCGCAGATTTGAAATTGAATATTCATAGATGTACTGGATATTATATTCTCAACAGTCTTGAAAATTATGATTGATAAGGCTATATAATTATAATTAGAATTATAATTAAAATCATAATTATAATTATAATTATAATTATAATTATAATCATAATTATAATTATAATTATGATTCTGTTACTGGGTGAACCTTTCACTACATTTCTTTGAAATTTTATTCAATTGTATGAAAATAACGTTCAGTTATCATCTATAATCACCTCATTTGGAATATTTTTATCAAAATTAGGGAGAGGAACAGATTCAGGTTTATTCTGTTGATTTTCTCCCAATCATTTGTTTGATATTGTGATTGTGGGATAATATAATAATCGGCTTTTTCACTTCACTTGGATGTAATAAGCTGGTTTTCGTGCGTCATATGAGGGCCAAAAGTGATTGTTTTCTGACCAGGCCGGTAAACTTTTACGGCCCTAGGGCTGTAAAATAACCTTGAAATCAGCTGATTCTGGATTGATGTGAACGTGTTTACAAAATAGTTTATGGAACGGAATCAGTTTATGCTTCTAGAATTGAATGAAGTATTTTGCAATAAGATACTATCATTCTATTTGGATAAATGAAATACAAATAAGATATTATGAACTATTCAAATTCAATTTTCAGAGTATAATAGAATGTAACCTCAAACCTGCGTTTAATCGTTTATCATGAAACCTGGTGGATAATTTTGGAACAACTTTGGCAATATCCATGGTGCTGAACGTTTTTACAAATAGTTTATGTAACGGAATCAGTTTATGCTTCTAGAATTGAATAAAGTATTCTGCAATAATATACTATAATTTTATTTGGATGAATGAAATACAGATAAGATATAAATTTTATAGAATATCCAAATTCGATTTTCAGAGTAGGATAGAACTTTTAACCTAAACTTCCGAAGTCGATGACAACAAGCATTGTTGACGTTGACATTCAAATTGGCCAAATTTCAAGTGTGCCAAAACAGCTGATCAAAAACTTCTCATTATTTGTGTTCATTATTCAATAATTAAAACATTTATAATAATATCAATTATTTTTAGATAATTTCAATTATCTTGGCAATGATGTAACCTATGATACGGATAAAGATATTCATAAGAAAGTATCAAAGTTCCAACGAATATGTGGCAATATTCATAGAAACTTAAAAAATAAAACAAGGCAGGATACTAGAATCAAATTCTTCAATACCATCGCTGTACCAACGGAAGTGAGAATTGGATCCACACACGTAGAGTAGACAGCAAGATTCAAGCTGCAGAAATGAGGTTTCTAAGAAGTGTGTTTGGCTGCACTAGAGCAGATAGAATCAGAAATGAGGAGATAAGAAGAGTTTTATCTGTTACACCTTTACATGGAAAAATCATTCAAAACAGAATGAATTGGTGCAGTCATTTGAATAGAATGCCTCCTGGACGAATACCTTTGGAGGCTAAATGCTATAAACCTACTGGGAAAAGAGACGTGGGAAGACCGAGGAAAAGATGGGTGCCGGAACAGGTTCTTTAACAAACCTAATCCTTGAAGTGAAGAAGAAGAAGATAATAATATCATCTTATTGTCATTTGTAAGAATAAAAAAGTATAAACTCAACCTCCCACATAATTGAACATAATCTTTTAGGTTATTTAGACAAATCAGAATAAAAAATAAAAATACTTGGACAATTTACTGATATTCAGATAACCTCAGATTTGCTAGAGCTATCTTATCATTTTATTTGGAATTATTAATTATTATAAATTATTCTCATATATGTATATTGTTCTATTCTCCTGTGTGGTGAAAAATAGCGTTCGCACCATGGGCAAAAATGTGTTCCCGGCTTTCAATCTTTTCTAGTCCGAGGCCGTAGGCCGAGGACTTGAAACCCGATTTCGAGCCGGAAAAGTCTCATTTTCGGCCCTAGGTGCGAAAATATACTATTACATGTACAGGATAGGAAATTCACAAATGATATTGATTTTTACAAACCTCAAGATTGAGGCTCAAGAGGATGGATAACATTTTACTGTTGATCAATGACACATAGACAAATCCTTATACCCTTTTTATAGGTGGTCAGTGGATGGAATAATACATAAATAAATATAATAAATAAATGACACATCATCACGTCAGAGCTACTGTACTGAATAACTTGAAATTTTGCATGTAGATTCTCAATTTACCGAGGATGGTTATAGGACTGTTTCGAATTCTTCAAGGTTTCATTAGGTCAGGTTTTCAGTTATTAGAGTTTTGAAACGGACCCTTGCGGAGCACGGGTTACCTGCTAGTACATAATGAAGGGAAGAATTGGCTTATGCACGTAGGGGAGAGGAAATTCACGAATGACGCATCATCACGTCTCAACTACTCAGCTGATTAACTTGAAATTTTTCATGTAGATTATCAATCTACCGAGGATGGTTATAGCACGGAATAAGCATACCAGTGCTTCTTTCCTCTGTTGTTATAGGCTTATTTTGAACTCTTTAAGAGTAAGTAAAGTAGTCAGGTGAGTAGCTCAGTAGTTTAGTAGTTCAGTGAATCAGGTTTTCAGTTTGTCAAGTTCTCAATTAGGCGTTGCTGAACACGGTTACCCACTACTCTATAATTGACCGAGCGAAGTGAGATCTAAGTTTCAAGTCGACAGTTTGGCATTTCTCTTAATGTTTGAATGTTTATATGTTGCGCATTTACGGCGAAACGCAGTAATAGATTTTCATGGAATTTGACAGGTATGTTCCTTTTTTAATTGCGCGTCGACGTTTATACAAGGTTTTTGGAAATTTTGCATTTCAAGGATGATATAAAAGGAAAAAGGAGCCTCCTTCATACGCCAATATTATAGTAAAAATCTGGTGTGGCGCACTCACACAACTTTCCTTGCCGTTAAGAAAATTGATCACCTGACGCTAGTGTTCCCGCGCATATCAAGTCTACTATTCAAAGATTTGAGCCAGCTGGTGACAAAGGCAATAACGCTGAAGACACACGAGGTCTGCTATCTCTTCATAGTGAATCATTATTTCAATAGAATCAACAGTTGCCAACAGTTTGCAATTGGATAATCACATTTTCTCGAATTTCGAGCTTATTTTTAATTTTAAGGTAAACATGTTACAAAACATCAATTGTAGAGATTCTCATGGTCAATCTATTCCACTCGAAATTTTCTGTTTGAATTGTATCTGAAGCCTGATAATTGGAAATCTAAAATCAAACTTTGCATAGATGGGGCGGAGCTCCTGAAATTTTCACAGATATGGGCCTTGTGGCAGTTGATAGAGCTTATCGATGAATATTTCAGGTATAAATTTAATCAAAAATCGTTGAAGCCGTTTTCGAGAAAATCGCGAAAAACCCTGTTTTTGACAACATTTTCGCCATTTTAGCCGCCATCTTGAATCGCATTTCATCGAAATTGTTCGTGTCGGATCCTTATATTGTAAGAGCTTCACGTTCCAAATTTGAAGTCATTCCGTTAGCTGGGAAATGAGATATCGTGTACACAGACGCACATACACTCATACACACACACACACACATACAGACCAATACTCAAAAACCACTTTTTTGGACTCAGGGGACCTTGAAACGTATAGAAATTTAGAAATTGGGGTACCTCAATTTTTTTCGGAAAGCAATACTTTCCTCACCTATGGTAATAGGGCAAGGAAAGTAAAATGAGCCTCCTTCATACACCAATATTAGAGTAAAAATCTGACTTTAGAATATTATTATTCATCATAGATCAGCTGACAAGTGATTACACAGATGTGTGGAGAAGCCAGTCTATTGCTGTATTTCCATAAGGTCAAGTTTCAATCAGGTACTTGTGGATGAGAATACTGCGTGAGGTCTACTGTTCACAGAACTACTAGTATGATGGAGGAAAAAATTGTTGGCTTATACACGTACGGGAAGGAAATTCATGAATGACGCATCATCGCGTCTCAACTACTGGACTGATTAACTAGAAATTTTGCATATAGATTCTCAATTCACCGAGGATGGTTATTGATTGAATGATTAATTGATTGAGTACTTTATTTATGTAGATTACAATATATATACTGGCTTATACACTTATATACAATAGCTTACAATACAGCAAAATTATAGATGAATTTACATAATATAGACAAAGAAAATAATTATTGAACTGTATATGATATGAAAAAGCAATTTGTAATATAATAACTATAGATAATAATCATATTGTTATGCATCTACATAAATTGGCGGAGCTTTGGACATATCAATGTTCATTCTTCGGAAAGAATATTAAAAATATCCTCCCCCCCTAACTCTCTACTAAAATTTATAGGTTATAGGACTATTTCAAATTCTTCGAGGTTTCATCAGGTCAGTTCAAGATCAGTTAGGTTTTCAGTTTGTCGAGTTGAAAATTAGACCCTTGCGGAGCACGGGTTACTTATAGATCTATTATGAATGAGAAATAAAACTTCATAATCATGATGATTTGAAGCCAGTTCTTCTCTGTATTGATAGATTACCACACCTTCATGACATTCCAACAACATGTATGAAAGGATATATATTGACAATAAATTCTTACACATCATGTAAAATGGTAAGATTACACATCAGCAGGTGTCATGCATGAAAGACATGTGTAAAGATCGATCATGCGAGGAATCTCTCCCAATGGGTTATGACAGGCCATACTATGACACATCCTGTTCAGCCTTGTATTTGCTGTCAAACGAGAAAAAAGTCTATACTGGTCAGATTTTTCACCTCGTGACTAACTTTTTCCTTCTTCTTCTTCTTCCATTCCTTCATTTTTATCTCATTCTTTTTCTCCTTCTGCTTTTTTCCCATACTTCTTTAACTTTTTCTTCTTGCTCTGCTTCTTCTACTTCATCGACATCATCATTGTCATTGTATTCATCATCACAACCAACTTCTTCTTCTTCTCCTCCTTCTTCTCCTTCTTCTTCTTCTTCTTCTTCTTCTTCTTCTTCTTCTTCCTTACCTCCTCACCCTTCTTATTTCCATTCTTCTCCTTCTCCTACAACTCCCTCTGCTTCTTCTTCTTCCTTACCTCCTAACCCTTCTTATTTCCATTCTTCTCCTTCTCCTACAACTCCCTCTGCTTCTTCTTCTTCCGTTTTTCCTCACCCTTCATCTTATTCTCATTTCCTTTCTCCTCCTTCTCTTTAAACTTTCTTCGCTTCTTCTTCTTTTTCCCCTTCCTTTCAACTCATTTAACAGCATGCAAGAATTGCAAACAAAATCCTTGTGATTGGGAATTGAAACTCTCGAAGGATGATGACTGAGAAGTAGGATAAAGAGGAGAAGATGTAGAAGGAGGAAAAGAAGGAGAAGAAGAAGCAAAAAAGAAGAAGAAAAAGTAGTTGCAGTAGTAGAAGTAGTAGTTGTTGAAAAAGAAGAAGTGGGAGGAGAAGAAGAAGAAGAAGAAGAAGGAGATGATGATAAGAAGAAGAAGAAGATGATGAAGAAGGAGGAAAAGCAGAAAAGAAGAAGAAGTAGTAGTAGAAGTAGTAGTTGTTGAAAAAGAAGAAGTGGGAGGAGAAGGAAAAAAAGAAGAAGAAGAAGAAGAAGAAGAAGAAGAAGTAGAAGAAGAAGAAGAAGAAGAGGAAGAAGACAAGGAAGTAGGAGGTGTAGAACAGTGAAGAATACGACAGAAAGGAGGAGAAGGGTTGAGAATAAGACGGAAATGGAATCAATTTTCCGCCTTAGTGACATGTACACAGTCTGTGGTTACTTCGGAGGATGGCCCTTCCAAGTCCTTTACACTTCAAGGGCTTTGTAGGGCATGCCCCAGCCCAGGGCTAAATAGGGCAAGCCCCTAGCCTAGGATTAAATAGAAATAGGCTGTCCTACTACTTGAAAGACAGTGACTGGTCAGTGAAGATGTCGTTTGCATGTTAGCCCAGAGGCGATGTCTCCTAGATGTCCGAATTCGGTTTCAGGAGCATTCATTCACTCAAGTTTGGTTTTCAACTTAAATTTGTATGGTAGGCCTATGTTCGAATCAACAATCAATCTTGGCCAGTTGGTTGGAATTGATTGAAAATTCATTTTGTCAGTTGGTTAAATTGATTAAAATTCAATTTGTCAGTTGTTTGAAATTGATTAAAAATTCAATTTGTCAGTTGGTTGGGATTGATTAAAAATGTTTTTTCTTCACATGTTTTTCCAACTTGGAGACACTCCTCGCATCCCCTTCTGTAAGAGAGGGCCGACTGCGCCCTATCTTCGCCCTCCTAGGTCAAAAATAAAGGCAGTCATTCTATTCTATTCTTCTGCCATCGCTGCTTATCTCTCCAGTCATCCTCTCGCAAACCTCTGCATTCCATCTCTTTCCGAACATTGGCCATCCATATTTTTCTTCTTTGTTTTTGATTCTGGTATTGAAGTGTTGAAGATAGACATGGTGTCCGAAAGAGCACCACAATGTGAGTAGAAGCATAGAGAAGAGATAGCATAAATAAATAATTATATATTATTCTATTCTATTCTATCGTTCAATGAGAAATACCTGTTTGTTATTCTACCTTGTGCAATATTCATTCAGTTTATTCAGTCATACAATAAGTACGGTACATCATCAAAATGATAGGGAGAGGAAAAATAAGATAACCTTGTGCTATTCCTCTCCCAAATCAGATAACACATAGTCCGAAAACGGTTAAGACTTGTAGTTCATCAATTCACAAAAATGTTCAGTCCTCAAGTATTTTCACATAGTAGATTTCCAAATTTAGATGCTTCAAAACTAAACATAGGAGAAATATTTCACTTTTTGTGTAGTTGAGAAGTTGATATTGTGGTAATTATTCATATTGAATGAAAAAGACTAAGAAATTGTCAAAAAACACTGATTTATTGATAATAATCAGTAATAAAAACTCGCCTACTAGTATAAATTCTGCTGCTCTTGTATTTAGTTTTAGTTTATCAGAGATTGACAATGGTGTAATAACCGAAACCGGTCTTTCTAATTATCAATGAATCAGTGGTTTTTTGACAATTTCTTAGTCTTTTTCATTCAATAGAAATATTTCACATTATTATTACTGAAATAGGAAATAAAATATTCACATATTATTCAACTAATTTAATTGATTCATCATTTGAATAGGCCACTTTGTTGGAGCAGACTGATAGGGACCCTCAACAAAACAAACAACTTTTAACGACAATCATTGGAGGACTATTGTGGGGGATTTGTCAATCGGGGTAGGCTCGATACACTTTATCAAGTATAGAGAGAGAGAGCTTGATAGAATGACTGAGGAAATGGAGAGAAAGGGTGAAAAGGGAAGAAGTGGATTTGGAAATGAAAGAATGAAAGAAGAAAAACAAGAAAATAGAGAAGAAGAAGAAGAAGAAGAAGAAGAAGAAGGAGAAGAAGAAGAGGAAGAATGAGAAGAGGAAAAAGAAGAAGATAATAAAGGAGAAGAAAAAGGAGATGGAAAGGGAAGAGGAGAAGAAGAAGGAAAAGGGAAGGAGGATGATGCTATGGAGAGTGTAGAATTGATTCTCAAAAGACTACAAACGGAAACTCAAATTACGAGTGAATAGAGGAGAAGGAAGATTAGAAGATAAAGAAATAAAGAAAATAAAGAAATTATCAAGAGGAACATGAGAAAATTGGAGCAATGAGGATGGTGATTGGTAGGAGGAAGAGGTGGAGAATGAAAAGAAGGAGGAGGGGAGAAGGAAGAAATAGACAAAGCAGGAAACAGTGAGTGGAATAAATTAAGTTGGTTGTCACAGTGAAAAACAGAGCCTATCATTGATTCTCAGGTGGTGTCGAGGGAATGGGGATAAATTGCAGGGTCAAAGGCAGAAGAACAAATCGCTCTCAACCTCTTTCCTACCCTCTCCTTCTCCATCTTCTTCTTCTTATTTTTATCAGTTTCATCTTCCTTTTCCAGTAACTTGTTACAGAGAGTAGGCCTTTCGATAGTGTCCATTCAATTTCAATGTTAAAGCGATTCCAACCAATCGCTGCTAAAATTATTATTTTCGTCTTCCTCTCTTCTTCTTTTTCTTTTCCTTCTTCTTCTTCTTCTTCTTCTTCTTCTTCTTCTTCTTCTTCTTCTTCTTCTTCTCCATCTTCTTCTACTCTATTTTTCTCTCCTGTCTCCTTGTTGCTCTTCTTATCCATTATTTTCTGCTGTCTCAATGATCAATGACCAATATTGTATTTTTTTATTCTTCAAGGTTATATATATATTTTTAAATTTTTCAAAATGAATTATTATCTTAATCTAGATCAAAAAATATTCTATTGATCAATTTAATTTCTACATTGTTCAAAACCGAGCTGGTGACGTTGCGGAGCTAGAAAAGGAGATCACTAGCTTCATTGTCGGATGATAGACAAGGATAGAAACACCAATATTAGGTGACCAAATATTGCTATAAGTTATTCTGCTATTTAATGATCAAGCGTCTAGTTTACTAGAGATTTATAATGGTGTAACAACGGAAACGATCTACTAGTAGTTATGTGAACAGTAGACCTCACACAGTATTCTCATCCACAAGTACCTGATTGAGACTTATGGAAATACAGCAATAGACTGGCTTCTCCACACATCTGTGTAATCACTTGTCAGCTGATTTATGATGATTGTCACTGTAATATTGGCGTATGAAGGAGGCTCCTTCTTCCTTTTATATTATCCTTGAAATGCAAAATTTCCAATAACCTTGTATATATACGTCGACGCGCAATTTAAAAAGGAACATACCTATCAAATTTCATGAAAAACTATTACCGCATTTCGCCGTAAATGCGCAACATATAAACATTGAGATAATATTTTTGTGTAGTTGAGAAGTTGATATTGTGGTAATTATTCTTATCGAATGAAAAAGACTAAGAAATTGAATCAAAAAAACCACTGATTTATTGATAATTAGAAAGACCGGTTTCGGTTATTACACCATTGTCAATCTCTGATAAACTAAAACTAATACAAGAGCAGCAGAATTTATACTATAGGCGAGTACTGCTATGGTCGAGGGCATGAACGCCTGCCATGGCCTAGCTAGACAGTCTCCTCCCACTCAACGATGTGACAAAATGGCGGCTTAAGCAACAGAATCGCCATGATAATAAAATTTACTTTCAATACAAAATAAGAACCAAGAAACAAGTGTGAAAGATAATAAAACAAATATGTAAATGGAAAAAACTATTGACTAATGTATGTGTAATAAATAGAGACCATTGAAGAGCTAGAATAATGGCTTTTATTGACTAAAATAAACTGAGATAAAATAACAAACTTTCTGATAATTTAGAATAATTCAAACAACTGATTTATGACATATGATTATCATATCAGTATGCTTACAATTTTATCATAAAACTAAATTCGTAGTGTTGTATTGGTTGAAATGAATCTGGTCATTTAAACTATACTGGGAATTTTCCTTAATTACTCTTGTTATTTCTAAAGCCTCTAGAATACTCTAGAATATTCAAAGATCTGCCTTTGTTATTAATATGCAGAAACTCAACATTCTCCTTAACTGTGAACTTGTGATTATTTATCATGAAATGTTCTGCAAAGTTAGACTCATGCCCTCAACCAATAGCAGTACTCGCCTACTAGTATAAATTCTGCTGCTCTTGTATTTAGTTTTAGTTTATCAGAGATTGACAATGGCGTAATAACCGAAAACCGGTCTTTCTAATTATCAATAAATCAGTGGTTTTCTGACAATTTCTTAGTCTTTTTCATTCAATTAAGAGGAATGCTAAACCGTCGACTTGAATCTTAGACCTCACTTCGCTCGGTCAATTATTATTCATTAGATGAGCACAAACAACAAAAAGATTAGAGGAGAAAAAAACAGGCTATTGTTCAAAACTTCTTCAAATTCCTAATTTAGTTATGATGATTCAGTGGCTTTGACCACCTCAAATCACCATGAAAAAGTTTTTTGTATTATCAAGAAATTTTAATCCATAATTATTATTTAACGAAAATCCTAAATAAATGCTGTAAATCACCCCGAAGACTTCTGCTACTGCAGACATTGACAACAGGGTTAACAGCTAGATGGAAATTCGATGAGAACTACTATCCAAAAATTTCCATCTGTAAATTTTTATCCAGTTCAGCTGTGCTTCAACAGAAGAATCCAATTTTCCAACACTCTTCCTCCAATCAAAGCCAACAAGATGTGAAAATCTCAGAGAAAAGCGCCCACATACGGTGCGGGAAAAATCGCATCCAATAACAAGGCGACGGAATTCGTTGCAAGAGGTTATGTTTATCGAGCCGATGGCTTTTCCGGGTTTTTCAGGCGGAGTGTCGGATTAGGCCAGCCACTTATCCGGATTATTGAGGTTGTGCTCTTTGAACTCGCTAGGAGTACACTCAGTTTCTCTCTCTCTTTCTCTCTCTATCTTATGTTTCCTCAACCACTGGTCTAATCTGACCTCACTTGAAGTACTCGCAGACTCTCTCACTCTATCTCTCTCTCTGACTCACACTCTCTTCCACGTTGTTACTCTCTCTCTTCATCTATCTATCTTTCTCTGTCTCATACACACTCTCTAACGCTCTCTCTCTCTCTCTCATTCTCTCTCTATCTTGTGTTCCCTCAACCACTGGTCCAATCTCACCTCACTAGAAGTGCTCATAGACTCTCACACTTATATCTCTCTTTCTCTCTCTCTCTCTCTCTCTCTCTCTCTCTCTCTCTCTCTCTCTCTCTCTCTCTCTCTCTCTCTCTCACTCTCTCTCTCTCTCTCTCTCTCTCTCTCTCTCTCTCACTCTCTCTCTCTCTCTCTATCTATCTATCTCTGTCTCACAGACACTCTCTAACGCGCTCTTTCTCTCTCTCTCATGCTTTTTGTTTCTCACTCTATCTCTCTCTATCTATCTTTGTATCTTTCTCTGTCTCACACACACTCTCTAACGCGCGCTCACTCTCTCTCTCTCTCTCTCTGATGCTATTTGTCTCTCACTCTATCTCTCTCTATCTATCTTTCTCTGTCTCACAGACACTCTCTAACGCTCTCTCCCATGCTATTTCCCTCACAGACTCACTCTCTCTCTCTATCTATCTTTTACCTTATCTACCTCTCCCTTATCTCCTCTTCCACTTCTCAATTATTATTCTCACTTCCTCTTTTATGTCTGTACTTCCTCTTTTCCTCTCATTTTCTGATCTTTTACACTTCTTTTCTCTCTCCTTTTTTACTTTTTCTATTTTTCTGCTCTTTAATAACAAAGCAATACTATATTCATTTTCTGATATTTTACACTTCTTTTCTCTCTCTCCTTTTTTACTTTTTCTATTTTTCTGCTCTTTATAACAAAGCAATACTATATTCATTTTCTGATTTTACACTTCTTTTCTCTCTCCTTTTTTACTTTTTCTATTTTTCTGCTCTTTAATAACAAAGCAATACTATATTCATTTTCTGATCTTTTACACTTCTTTTCTCTCTCCTTTTTTACTTTTTCTATTTTTCTGCTCTTTAATAACAAAGCAATACTATATTCATTTTCTGATCTTTTACACTTCTTTTCTCTCTCCTTCTTTGACTTTTTCTATTATTCTGCTCTTTAATAACAAAGCAATACTATATTCTCCTCCTTTTCCAATTTTAAAGATTTGTAGATATTATCTGCTTCTCTCTCTACCTGAAATAGTACCTCAAATGTTTCTCTCTATCTATCTATCTAATCTTTCTCTGACTCACACACACACACTCTCTAACGCTCCCTCTCTTGCTATTTGTCTCGTTCTCTCTCACACTATCTCTCTCTATATTACTTTCTCTTTTTTTATCTTATCTTTTTTGCAGTGTAGAAAGGTCATGCTCGTGTCAAGGAGATAAGAACAGCTAGCAGAGGTGTCTCCTTCTATTCTCACTTCGATTACCAAAGAAATCACCCACTCTACAGGGGCCACCTACACTACACAATTCTGATTTTCTCTTTATCTAGTCTAGTACCAACACGTTTTCCCATTCTTATTCTTCTTCTTCTTTCTTCTTCTTCTTCTTCTTCTTCTTCTTCTTCTTCTTCCACTTCTTCTTCTTCCTATTCTTCATTGTTGTTCTTCTTCTTTTTCTTCTTCTTCCACTTATTCCTCTTCTTCTTATTCTTCTAATTATTCTTCTTCTCCTACTTCGACTTCTACTTTTTGTTCTTCTTCTTGTTCTTCTTCTACTCCCTCTCCTGCTTTTGTCTTCTTATTCTTCTTTTTTCCCCTTCTCCTTCTCTTGTTGTTGATCTTGTTATCTTGCTTCCTCCACTTCTTGTTCTTATTCTTTCGCTGTTGTTTTCCCTAATCTTCTCCTTCCGAGCTTGCTCTCTCTTTTTTCTCGATTACACCATTGTCAGTCTTATTCTCCTACCTCTCATTCTCCTTCTTCCTCTTCTTCTTCTTCTACTCCTTCTCCTCCAGGTTTTTGTTCTTAACCATCGTGCTCTTCTGCTTCCTCCTATTCCCCTCCTTCTTTTTAGTTTTACTTTTTTCTTACTCATTCTTCTTCTCCTTCTTCTTCCTCCACCTCTTCTCCTTCTTCTTTTTCTCCTCTCCGCTATCACTCTCTTCCTCTATCTGTATCTCTCCGACTCGACAATTATACATTCCACTCCTTCTCCTTCACCTCTGACTCCAATCTTCTCATCTTCTCCTTCTCACTCCTTCCTCTCCTGTGACATAACAACTCTTCTCTCCTCCTCCTTCACCTACCTTCACAGTTTTCCTCTCTCTCACACCTCCAATTATTCCTCCACCTGAGCTATCCCTTCTTCTCCCCCTTCTATTGTGATACAACTCTTCTTCCCTCCTACTTCATCATCCGTCACCGTTTTTCCTCTGTCTCTCCCCCTTTCTATCCAAAGCTCCGCCAATTTATGTAGATGCATAACAATTTAATTATTATCTATAGTTATTATATTACAAATTGCTTTTTCATATCATGTACAGTTCAATAATAATTATTTTATTAGTCTATATTATGTAAATTCATCTATAATTTTGCTGTATTGTAAGCTATTGTATATAAGTGTATAATGAGCCAGTATATATTGTAATCTACATAAATAAAGTACTCAATCAATCAATCAATCAACCTCTTTCTCCGGTCGTGTGTTAATGGGAAGGATATTTTATATCCTTCTAAAAGAATCGACAATTATTTGTTGAAACACCGCCGATTTATAAATTTACATCACATTATTATATTATCGTCATTCCAATTGCATTTCCATATTCATTCTCATTGATTAATCATTTATACCTTGTGAAATTCGTTGAATAACCTACTTTAGTGAGGTTCACGTTATAATGACAGTATTTGATCAACTTTGGTTTTGCTATCCTTGTCTATCTTTCGACAAAGCCGGTGGTACTATCCTTTTCTAGATCCACAACGGTGCCAATTATGTTTTTGACAGTGTAGAAATATGATTAATTAATGCAGAGAATCGGCATTGCTATTCTTCTATCTTTATTCACTGTCATTATAACGTGGACCTCACTATAGCATTATCGTCATTTAATGTAAATTAGTGTATAAGCCAGAAAATATTGTAACATACATAAATAAAGAAATCTAATCTAATCTCCCTCTTCCTTTCTCATTCTCTCTTCTTTTTTTCTTCCTCTCTCTCCCACCTCTAATACCTTCTTCACCTTACCTAGCATCGTATGGCCGTCACGCACAAGGGACAGGTTTTCTTTAGTCGTTTTTCCGGCTTTTCTTTCGGGTTTTCTTGGGTGACAGTCTGTTGCTTCCTCTCTAATCCTCTGCCAGCTTGATCATGTAGCTGTGAACTCGACTACATTGTCCGACATACTTCTGAGTGTAAGAGGATTATCACAAGAATTGGGGTTATTATTCGTGTTTACCAGAATATCAAGAAGTCGTTGATATAAAACCATTCTTGCAGATGTAAAAAAGAACATTCCTTTTTTGTTCTCTTTGCAGGGAAATAAAATCATTGACCGAAAAATTCAAGTCGACGGTTTGGCATTTCTCTTAATGTTTAAATGTCTAAATGTTGATATGTTTATATATTTATATGAGGCGCATTTACGGCGAAACGCGGTGATAGATTTTCATGAAATTTGACAGGTATGTTCCTTTTTAAATTGCGCGTCGACGTATACTGGCCATAACTACTTGCCATAACTGAATTAGGAATTTGAAGAAGTTTTAAACAATAGCCTGTTTTTTCTTCTCTAATCTTTGTATTGTTTGTGCTTATCTAATGAATAATAATTGACCGAGCGGAGTGAGGTTTAAGATTCAAGTCGACGGTTTGCCATTTCTATCAATGTTTATATAATATTATGTTGCGCATTGATGGCGAAACGCGGTAATAGATTTTCATGAAATTTGACAGGTATTTGAAATCCTTTTCAAATTGCGCGTCGACGTATATACAAGGTTTCTGGAAATTTTGCATTTCAAGGATAATATAAAAGGAAAAAGGAGCCTCCTTCATACGCCAATATTGGAGTAAAAATCAGACTATAGAATTATTCATCATAAATCAGCTGACAAGTGATTACACAGATGTGTGGAGAATCTAGTCTATTACTATATTTGTATAAGGTCTATAGTTTCAAACAAAGACATTAAAGAGGTATGCATCTTCAAGCTGGGTTCACACCAATGTTATTAACAAAATGGTTATAACTTAATCCTCATAGATTCTATTGAATTGAACAGAAGTTGACAAACACATATGTTCATCATGTGTATGATAAGTTATGCTCAATATAATATGATCTAAAAGGATTGAGTGATTAACATTTTCTTAATAAATTTGGTCTAAACGCAGCTTTAAGGTCTTTGATTTCAATATTTTGTTTTGCAGTCATGGTATTATTATGCGTGCCCATCAGTATCAATATTCTCACATCCGAAAAAACTAATTTAATAGGTGAATAAAAATAAACGAATGAAATAAATAATGCTGGAGAAATTATATATTTTTGATACTAAAAATCAATTTTCATCATATAGAAAGATCATTACGGAACTGGATGAATTATATCATAATTATGAAATACAAGTTCAAACGTGAACTGAGTCTGTTATCATTTGAAACAGTTCTGGTACTTGTGGATGAGAATACTGCGTGAGGTCTTCTGTTCACAGAACTACTAGTATGTACGAGCTGGGATAGTTCATCAATTTGGAATCAATTCAGACAAGTCGAATAAATTAAATTCAATTATATTAAAATAAACTAGCCGTCAGGCTCGCTTCGCTCGCCATATCCGTCTAGCCAGGGGGCTCCGCCCCCTGGACCCCCGACTGATTCGTCCAAGAATGAGATCAGCAGGCTCGCTTCGCTCGCCAGCATTTTTCATTTGGGCATTTTTATCATATGTTAGGACAATCCAGTCGGGGGTCCAGACTAAACGGCTGGCTAAACGGATATGGCGAGCGAAGCGAGCCTGACTGCTAGTAATATAATATTCCCAGGATTGAAGTAGCAGTGCCCAATCAATTTTTCCGCGATAAATGCATTCAAATCTTCAACTTGGTGCCAACCTAACAAAGTCAACTCAACTTAATGCCAACCTGACAAAATTATTAATTTAGTTGCCAGTTAACAACTGTTTCGAAGTGGTACTCTATCTAGATTATAGTTCTATAGTAACATATGATATGGAAATTCAATTATATTAAGAGAGGGAGAAGAAGAACTAACCTTAGAGAAATACAAGACGCCCTTAAA
>NW_024091848.1:0-18887 GCF_014356525.2 Nilaparvata lugens
TTCTGTTTTCCTTTTTAATTGTAAAACTATAATTATTATATAACTACACGGACACGGACACGTAAGGACAGGACATAATTCACTCTGATGGACAGTATTACAAGAGGCTGTGGTTTTGAACTGCGCGAGGTCTACTGTTCATTGAACTACTAGTCAGCTGATCAATTTCAAAATAATAATACATCACAATGTGGTAGGTTAAATCCAAATTTATATCACATATGGATTTCAAATCATAGTCCTAAACCGAGGTTTATTGTGATAGTGGTTTATTACAATAAGGCTTTGAGCCAAGTTTGCTCAAACCTCTGTTCACACGACACCAACTTTAACACAAACCTTTATTATAAACTAAACCATATATAAATATTCTATATTAAGTCTTTGAAGTGTTTATAAACTTGAGATGAATTATAGTAACTCAAGCCTCCTCCTCCTCCTCCTACTCCTTCTCCTTCTTGACCTCCTCCATCACCTCCTCAACCCTCCACCTACTCCTCCTCCTCCCCCAACTACTCCTCCTTCACCTCCTCATCAACCCCTCCTTCTCCCCCACCTACTCCTCCCCCACCTTCTCTTCCTCCTCCTCCTCACCTACTTCCTCTCCTCTAACTATTCCCCCTCCTCCTCAACTCCTCCTCTCACTCTTCTACCTTCTCCTTCGCCTCCTCCTCCTCCTCCTCGCCCACCTACTCCTCCTGCATTACAGATCTGACTCGACTAAAGTTATAAAAATTATAATGTACAGCAGACAGCATTGGAATATTCAAGAAATAGATTGAGAGTCATAAGAAAATATGATTGGACTAATGTGAATAATAGTGCTTACTATTTAATTTATAAAATCTATCACTTTATTTTTTAATCACACAATAATTGTAATACAACTTGGATAAAATATAAAAATGAAAAATATAAATGAATGTTCAAATATAGATTGAAATACAAACCTCAGTACCCTTTTAAATTATTTTATCACAACATGATTCAGATATTAAATACCATTTTCAAGTTTGAAAATGAATCTGAATGTTTCAGACTTGAAAATGGCATTTAATGTACGAATCATGTTGTGATAAAATAATTTAAAAGAGTACTGAGATTGTATTTCTATTTATATTACAAAAAGCCCTAAAGAAAAAGACAAATGAGTGTTTATATGTGATTGAGAAACTACTAGACCAATAAATTATTATGAAAGTTTGGGAATATGTTGTGTGAATAAGTCTTAAGTCTAGTACACACACATCAATTTTTGAACTTTTTTATGCCATCCTAATAAATTTGATTAAATTGAACAAAATTTGACAAACATATATTATGATGTGATCATGAGTTTGTCAAGCTCCTGGTAGAGTTTATAAGGACGAAAAAAAATGTTCATTCAAAAATTGATGTGTGTGTAGTTAGACTTTGGACGTTCGATAAAAACTTGTTAGAATTTTTATTGTACAACCAAACTTGAAGTAGCTTTTAGACACATTGATTCTATATCGTGGACGTGCATTTTCAATTATTTGCTCCAGCTGCTTGCCAGCAGTAACATATTGCCATTTAAAAGCCAAAACATAAACTCCCACACATTTTCTTTTACCTTTGAACCAAATAAAATACAATTTATTAGGTCATGTTTATTATGACTCGACTGCCTGTGTATCAGCCTGCAATGTAAACGCAATGCTGTGACAACGTCCCATGTCATGATCATCACAAAGTCCTACTTTTGTTTCTGTTTGTCTGGTAGGAATATGCAGTCGAAGATGTGAGACACTCCCTAAAGTAGGAACTTTGAATAATTTTACCCATTGAATAGTCAATATTGTAAATAAGGATATTTATTTAAAAAAACTCTTTTTTCTGAAATACAAAAGTTTTTCAAGTTGCCCGATTTGAAAAAAATGTCATAATTAGTTTGTGGTTTATTTTTGGTTCAAAATTTTTCTTAATAACTCAATATCTTCAAGTTTTGAGAGTTTATTGAATGTCATCATTCTATTATATTCGGTTTTAATCAAATAAAAATTTTAGTTTTATTTCTGAATTGAAAAATAACTCAAATCAATTCAAGAGGATAGCATAACCTATCATTTTTATTCATTCATAACTCCACCTTCATTGTATTATCATTCATTTCATCATCATCACCTAGGCTTACAATACTTCTACAAAGTCCCCTTTGTAAAATAATAAATAATCAATATTATTGATTGATAAATTAACAGGATTGGCTCGTCAAGTGCTTCAAAGGCCTAGAAATCTTTCTAGTTTGATCACCGTATGACTTGTTTATCAATAATCACCTCGGTGGTCTTCTCAAAGCTGCGTTTATACCAAAGTTATTAACAAAATGTTTATTTTTCCGTTCTTATAGATTCTATTAGATTAAACGGATCTTGACAAACACATAGGCACATCATTTGTAACCGTGGTAGCTTTCAGGAGGGCAGCCATGCGGTGGGGACTCTAGCTCCTTCTTTGTGTTAGCTGATATTTATATATCTTTCGTCTTATCATCCTTTCTCCTTTTGTTTTTTATGCATGTATTTTGTTATACCCTTTGTGATTACTTGTTAGTGATCTAATGCTGAGGTTTGCCTAATTTATTTTTCTCTTTTATTTGGCTATAGGCTACTTTGAATGCTTTACCTTCATTGCTTTGCTTTAAAATTTAGCTTCATTGGTAATATGTATACTTAGGGGGCACTAGCCAATCCTCTTTAACTTAGCTTGTTATGTTAGCTTGTTATTATGCTTATTATTAGGTTATAATTATGCTTCTTGGTATTATTATTATTCCTATTTTATATGCTTCTTTTTTGTGCTTTTTGATTGTTGTAATTGGTGTGTACCGTTGGAAAATAAATAAATAAATTTGTATGATAAGCTACAGTATGTTCAATCTAATAGAATCTATGAGGAAGGAAAAATAAACATTTTGTTAATAACTTTGGTGTAGACGCAGCTTTAGCTAGCCACTGAAAAGCCTTCCAACGGATACCACCAAATAGTAGCAAAACTGCCTTAAATATTACTAAGAATATTTCTGATATGAATTATGGAGTTGTCTGATACTTTCATTTAGGATGAAACTTTCATTACACATAGGGTGTCTAATCTGGCAAGTCAAGCAGTTTATTCAGATCCAGTTATTGCAGATTCGGCTCATAGTTTCCAATACCGTACCTATGATTGACTCTTATTGGTAGAGATACGGTATTTAACTTTGAATATCATATTTTTACCCTTTTGAAAATGAATATTTTTACAAATTTTGAATTTTATTGGGGAAGCTGTCAATTGTAATTAGGAATTGTGAATTGTAATTGAGAAATAGTAAGATGTAAGTTACTTGGGAAATTGTTAATTGAAGATTAGAAAATAATCCACTTGTCCAACGTCATATTCCATACTTGCATTCTTTGCATGAATTTTAATTCATGAACAAGATCAACTGGATTTTCAATCAGATTTCTTAATTAAAACAGAAACTTCTGACTAACAAATCTTATTACCGCATCTCAAATTGATTCATACTTTCTCAAATACAATTTACTATTATTAATATTACATGATGATAACTTCTAAAATACAAATGTCTATTCTCAATTATTACAATTGATACTTTCTTGAAATTTAAAAAGGTATAGATTATTACAAGTCTGGTATAGGTATACCTACACATTTATAATCAATTCAACCAGATTTTAGCTAATACTTAGCCGTGATAAAAAATAACCATTTAATAACAATAATAATGCTTTTATTAAATCAAGAGCTTTTACAAACACAATGTTGAATTATACAATATAAAATACCTTTAAATAATAACTTATCCACTGAGTAAACTGAATTCCATTCAATCACAACAATACATGAAAAAGGATTGTCTGTTTCATTGTTAAATCATGACTAAGTGCCAAAAGCCGTTAAATTTTAATCGTGATTAATTCCAGGAGAGCCTATCAGACAAACCGTCTTATAAAAAATGCCTTTTCTGATTGGTTCTCGTGAAATTAATCACGGTTAAAATTTAGCCGGCTTCTGTGCAACTAACATTAATTGGAGATAATTAATATAAAATTTATCAAACAAATATGAGAAAAATAACATTGTAACAAATCATCTGTCTGTAATAATCATTTTAGTAAAAATAGGATATTGCTATTACCCGATTTCATTCTTTACCTTCTTCTTCCAGTTTTTTTTTAATAATGCAATGTTTCCAAATACCGGTAACATTGCCTATTAAAATTACGCCAAAGATAAGGCTAAAAACAGCATTTTGAAGTGCATTATTGCATTTCAAAATTACACAAAGTACATCTAATTGAAATTTTGTGAAGTTTATAACAAGATAAGCAATGCAATTATTACTGATAAGAATGTACTAGAATAATAATGTTTTAACAAAGTGAAACCGGTGATTAGGTTGGTGATTAGTTTCCATAATGGGCCTACATTTTTAATTCATAATAAATTTTTTAAGTTGCTGTACTACTACAAAGAATCTACTTTATTATTGTTCTACAATAAATACAGCCTATCTAAATATCTTCTACATAATTTATTTTATTTTATTATTATTTTATTGATACAATGATACAAAATTATTATTTAAAATAATTTGGGGAGGATCAACAGGCACAGCCCAAAACTGTTCCTCCCCCGAATTTTGATTCATTAAAATAGTCCAAAAAAAAGGTTATGTTTCCTTCACTTAATAAAATTTTGTCTAATTTTCTCACCAACACTTGAAAAAATTATTAATTTTGAATTTAGAAAGATAAGATCTGAATTGATAACAAAATTTCTTTTTAATACAAATAAATGTGAAATAATTCAAACTTTTCTTTTAGCTAGCTCTACGTAACGTATTAATATATATTGTTTTAAATTAGTTTCATATAAGTATGTTAAGTTTTAAATCAGTTAGCCTACCTTTGATTTGTAACTTGAAGTGAGTTCAAATAATAATAAATAATAAAATGTGAACGCACTGTAAGCATGTAAGCAATAAACAGTGTTAACATAACCTTTAAACCGAGAAGTGTAAAGCTTTTACAGAGTGGAAACGTGGAACGATCCTATCGTTCTACTCAAGTTTATCTTTGTTTACATTTTTGACTGTCGACAAGCTCTCCAGTCGAACAGTTTATACCCACCCGCCTGTCGCATACGACCCTGAGTCTCCATGGCAACGGGAAGGACGCTGTCAGTCAAGGATGAACAAGACGATGCCGAGTGAGACCGGCTGCTCAGCGCTCTCTGTTGTTGATTCAGTTGTTGCTGCTGCTGGCTCTGCTTATGCTGCTGCTGCTGCCCGGCTGGTGACTGCACTGTGGAGTTGTTATCTTTCGAGCCGGCTGTAGCACGAGTTTTAGGTGGCGACATTCCAATAAAACTAAACCAGTTGATCAAAAACTATTTGTGTCAAAATATATCTCCTCCGCTCACTTTCAGGACTGAGACAGTAATATGTTATACCTCACACACTACTTCACACATATGCCAAACCTCGATTTAAAATTTTCACGAAAACCCACGAAAATAAACTTGAAAAGGGGAGCTCACTGTTTATGTTAGACTGAAAACATCCTTATCTCGACCTGATAAGACCTCGACCTGAAACACAAAGTAAAATCCAAAGTAAAACCCAAGAACTAAGAATTGCATAATTATATATTTTTGCGGTGAGAACCTATACACATTGTCAATTTTGATAGAATATCAAATCTATTGAATTCAGGATTTATCATAATTAGCAATGAAACAAATATAATATTGGTTCTGTTAGTGAACATGGTTAGATAACTTGCATCATAGATATTGTAACATACTCGATTTGGATAGATAAATAAAAATCCCTAGCTGAAATTCTATTGAATTCAGGATTTATCATAATTAGCAATGAAACAAATATAAATATTGGTTCTGTTAGTGAACATGGTTAGATAACTTGCATCATAGATATTGTAACATACTCGATTTGGATAGATAAATAAAAATCCCTAGCTGAAATATTAATAGGTCTAAGTAAAGTAACTGGCTAATATCGCCAAAGAGATAACATAGAGATTAGATAATATCAGATTGTCCTGGCTAAACTGTACAACAGCCTAAGAGGAATTGAAATGATTTTTTGCTAATATATAATATTATATAGAATATTGAAGGTTGAGGTTAGGCATAAACATTTAGTGATCGGCGACCTAACGATCGACCGAGCCATGCAACGTAGAATCTGACCAAACACCTTGGCAGAATTTATTGCGGCAAAACGGTATGCAATTTGAGGAACAAAAGGTCTCACGTGGCTAACTATTATGATGCATGAAACAAATAGTAATGTATAGAAAATTACTAGCATGTAGAGGGCATATTTAAAAAACCTAATAAAAATAATTAAATGTATCCAGGAAATAGGAGGTTACCAAGCGCATGAATACTGAAACAATTTGCATGCACCAATCACATAATGGCAATTGATAGACGGCAATAGTATGCCGATTCAAAAATATTTGTATATATTCTACAAATAATTAGGATTTGTATAAAATTGTTGTATAGTCTATGTTATGGATATGGCCCGAAGGCAAAGAAATTATTAAACATACAACATAAGTAATAATTTAATATTTTAGTATGGTCTATTTGAACCTTGAATGGCGGAGGACTAGGATATTCAAATTTTATGTAAATTTGGAAGTCGGAAATGAGAATTGTAAAATTGAGAAAGGAGAACCAACACTCGCCTGCCAAATGCCACCATGAGAGGTCCCTAGATATTATAGAGCGTAATACCTTGCTATAACTTGTAAAAATTTAAAGTTAGATTGAATTATTAAATTTCTTATAAGACTTTGTGATGCTCTTATAAAGCAAAAGTCATTTTCATTTTTTAAATATTTTGTAACCCCTTGGAAGAGACGACTCCGGCTACCATAGTCCAGGACCACCAGGAGTTGGATCGACATCAGCAGCTCATAAGAAAATTTCGACACGTGAGTGAGAAATATTGAAATAGTGACAGGGCGCCCTCAGTGCTTCGAAATTATATAATAATCAAAGCTAGCTCGTCGAAAGGGTTTTCTTATAAATTAAGAATTTAGTAAAAAATACTTGCGCAAGTAAATGTAGTATTAAAGGTATTTTATTAGAAGAATAACGAGTAAATCCACATATCAGTGGATTGGAGAGTAGCCCATATTTGAGAGCACTGCTAAGAATTTTTGCGCAATCGCGAGAAATAAGGAAAATTTTTGCGCAAATCCCCCTCCCCCCTCCCCCCTCCCCCTCTGCGCCCCCCTCTCCTCCCCCCTCTCCTTCTCCCTCTCCTTCTCCTTCTCCCTCTCCCTCCCTCTCCTTCTCCTTCTCCCTCTCCTTCTCCCTCTCCCTCCCTCTCCCTCTCCTTCTCCCTCACCCTCTCCCTCACCCTCACCCCTCTCCCAGTGAGGACGAGGGGGAGGGAAAAAATAATTTCCCTTTTTCCTTTTCTACTGTCAAATTAAAGTGAATCCATATTTCTACTGTCAAATTAAAGTGAATCCATCTTTCTACTGTCAAATTAAAGTGACTCCATTCAATGTTATACTGACAGTGAGAGTCTGCAGGCGTTGCTCTCAGTCAGATCTTAAGTCAGCATCATGAATCTCTAAGAACCCAATTCAACTTATACTGACAGATTAAATCCCAGTCTAGTATAGATAAGAAACTCTTTTGTAGATGTGCTAAAACCCTATTACCTCTTTTAAGTTTCTCGTTCTAGAGTTAGTTGCAAGGATCTTTAAATGCAAGGATATTACTTTAAATGCAACCCTAAAATCTTTAAATGCAAAGTGAATCCATCTTTATACTGAGTGAATACATCTTTATACTGTAAAATTAAAGTGAATGCTAAATGAGTGAAAAAATAATTTCCCTTTTTCCCTTTTCTACTGACAGATTAAAGTGAATCCATCTTTCTACTGTCAAATTAAAGTGAATCCATATTTCTACTGTCAAATTAAAGTGACTCCATCTAATGTTATACTGACAGTGAGAGTCAACCTTGGAAGATATGCTCAAATTATTCTCTCAGTCAGATCTTAAGTCAGCATCATGAAGCTCTAAGAACCCAATTCAACTTATACTGACAGATTAAATTCCAGTCTAGTATAGATAAGAAACTCTTTTGTAGATGTGCTAAAACCCTATTACTCTTTTAAGTTTCTCGTTCTAGAGTTAGTTGCAAGGATCTTTAAATGCAAGGATATTACTTTAAATGCAACCCTAAAATCTTTAAATGCAAAGTGAATCTATCTTTATACTGAGTGAATACATCTTTATACTGTAAAATTAAAGTGAATGCTAGATGAGTGAAAAAATAATTTCCCTTTTTCCCTTTTCTACTGACAAATTAAAGTGAATCCATCTTTATACTGATTGGTTTGCTTTCCACCCGACAGTTAAGAAAAATTTCACAAATTTTCTATGTGCTGTACAAACCGCAGGCGTTGCTTTTTAAGTGTGCTCTCCGAGAATATCTATAGTAAATTTAGTACGAACAAGCATTCCAAAAATAGCTATAGATATCCTCAGACCTATATCACTTGGGGTATCAGCTCTATTGTTGTCTTAACAGAATGATCTAAGTTGATCTTTTACATTTTTTATCTGCAATGTCATACAAGCATTTCCAAAGTTCATCGGTATTTGTAACAATAGTTGAGAAATCATTTGCACTACAATAATGTAGATGACCTGTATCTAGTATGTTCAATAATTCGAAAATCTCAGATAAAATTGGAAAATGTACATTTTCTGTTTTTGTTAACGGTAAATCATCGCCTTGGAATCCTGTTGAAAATTTAATAGTTTTTGCAATAGAATCAAATTCATTGAATGAAATTGACATCAAGAGGCGAGATAATTTTTTGAATTTAGCAAAGCTAAAACACTGCATGACCTCGATTATGTTATGAACAATAATGTGCACTTAGCTGTAACAGAGTTGACTCTGAGGGGGCGTATCTCTTGATAAAAATGGACATAGATATCCTCAGACCTATATCACTGGGAGTATCAGCTCTATTGATGTCTTAACAGAATGATCTAAGTTGATCTTTTACATTTTTTATCTGCAATGTCATACAAGCATTTCCAAAGTTCATCGGAATTTGTAACAATAGTTGAGAAATCATTTGCACTACAATAATGTAGATGACCTGTATCTAGTATGTCCAATAATTCGAAAATCTCAGATAAAATTGGAAAATGTGAGGGAAAAAATAATTTCCCTTTTTCCCTTTTCTACTGACAAATTAAAGTGAATCCATCTTTATACTGATTGGTTTGCTTTCCACCCGACAGTTAAGAAAAATTTCACAAATTTATATTGAAATTTTCTATGTGCTGTACAAACCGCAGGCGTTGCTTTTTAAGTGTGCTCTCCGAGAATATCTATAGTAAATTTAGATTATAGATAAGAAACTATAAATTTGAAGAAACTTAACTACTAACTATATAATCTACTATTTAGTAGATTATAGATAAGAAACTCTTTTGTAGATGTGCTAAAACCCTATTACCTATTTTAAGTTTCTCGTTCTAGAGTTAGTTGCAAGGATCTTTAAGTGCAAGGATATTACTTTAAATGCAACCCTAAAATCTTTAAATGCAAAGTGAATCCATCTTTATACTGAGTGAATACATCTTTATACTGTAAAATTAAAGTGAATGCTAGATGAGTGAAAAAATAATGTCCCTTTTTCCCTTTTCTACTGACAAATTAAAGTGAATCCATCTTTATACTGATTGGTTTGCTTTCCACCCGACAGTTAAGAAAAATTTCACAAATTTATATTGAAATTTTCTATGTGCTGTACAAACCGCAGGCGTTGCTTTTTAAGTGTGCTCTCCGAGAATATCTATAGTAAATTTAGTACGAACAAGCATTCCAAAAATAGCTATAGATATCCTCAGACCTATATCACTTGGGGTATCAGCTCTCTTGATGTCTTAACAGAATGATCTAAGTTGATCTTTTACATTTTTTATCTGCAATGTCATACAAGCATTTCCAAAGTTCATCGGAATTTGTAACAATAGTTGAGAAATCATTTGCACTACAATAATGTAGATGACCTGTATCTAGTATGTCCAATAATTCGAAAATCTCAGATAAAATTGGAAAATGTGAGGGAAAAAATAATTTCCCTGAGGAAAAAATTCTCTACTATCAGATTAAAGTGAATGCTAGATGAGTGAAAAAATAATGTCCCTTTTTCCCTTTTCTACTGACAAATTAAAGTGAATCCATCTTTATACTGATTGGTTTGCTTTCACCCGACAGTTAAGAAAAATTTCACAAATTTATATTGAAATTTTCTATGTGCTGTACAAACCGCAGGCGTTGCTTTTTAAGTGTGCTCTCCGAGAATATCTATAGTAATTTAGTACGAACAAGCATTCCAAAAATAGCTATAGATATCCTCAGACCTATATCACTTGGGGTATCAGCTCTCTTGATGTCTTAACAGAATGATCTAAGTTGATCTTTTACATTTTTTATCTGCAATGTCATACAAGCATTTCCAAAGTTCATCGGAATTTGTAACAATAGTTGAGAAATCATTTGCACTACAATAATGTAGATGACCTGTATCTAGTATGTCCAATAATTCGAAAATCTCAGATAAAATTGGAAAATGTGAGGGAAAAAATAATTTCCCTGAGGAAAAAATTCTCTACTATCAGATTAAAGTGAATGCTAGATGAGTGAATCCATCTTTATACTGTAAAAAGTGATTGGTTTGCTTTCCACCTGACAGTTAAGAAAAATTTCACAAATTCTAAAATTTTCTATGTGCTGTACAAAGCGCAGGCGTTGTTTTTTAAGTGTGCTCTCCGAGAATATCTATAGTAGACCGAGGCGTATCTAATTGTAGACAGACAACATGTACGAGCTTTATGCAATCTCAGTGCATGCAAGCAATAAACACACTGTAATTCCTTTCCGTTGTAGAAGAATCCATAACGTGCAAAGTTTCTTTTCTGAGCATTCGTATACATAGACGCCAATTTCATACTTTGCATTCGATTGTTTTCGCACAAGAAATTATTTGTTTGATACATATTTTTAATTTTTTGACACTTTCAGTAGGCAAAATTAAATTTTTAGATTCCTACAAGTTTATGTCTGAATCCTTGGAAGTATTGGTGCGTAATTTGGTAGAAAGTACAGACATGGAAAAGAAGTTGGGGAAAGAAAGTACATTGGAAGAACTTCCTCCAATAGAATGATTTAACGCACACGCGAAGAATATCAACATGCACAAAGAGTGTTCTCAACATTCAATATTTTCATTACCTTTCAACTCAATGCTCGAACATTAACTCTGTGGGTAGATGACACAAGCTGATAAGTCATGATTTGTAAACTTTTCAGGAGAGCAATTTGAAAGTTTGGCATAGCTGCAAACATTCTATAATATTTTTTCTTACCCATTTTACACTAATATAATCAGATGATCCTCGACTATTTAAATAGTCTTACCCATTTTACACTAATATAATCAGCTGATCCTTGACTATTTAAATATCAAGGATAAAACAATTTATTTAAATTAACTATTGAGAATTTTTGCAAGTGATGTCAGAGATATCATGTTTTGCCATCTGTCAAATGTTTCAAATCACAATGTAACAGTATAGGTAATATCTTAAAAATCGATTTTATAGAAATTTGAATATATGTTTTAAAAATTAATTGATATTATTTACAAGTATTGATCAAGTTAACCAAAGTTGTATGGGTTATGTAGTTCTCAATATGGGTTATTGATTTTCAGATTTTATAATAGCCTACCAGTACATACACTTATCAAATTTTGTCATCTTTTGATAATTGGATTATAATACAAACCGGTAGAAGAGTGTTGAGATATATGTACTTATCAATATTTGTCAACTTGGGGTTTGGATGAAAATGCAGTATCAGGCTTAAGCAAGGTCTATATCTCAGCTATTTAAAAAGGTACAACATATTTAGTTATACCATCTTATAGATCTAATTTTTCTGAACACAACCATATGCATAACTCAATATGGTCAAAATGTTTTTGTCACTTTCGGCGATGCAATTTCAGCGACCCCCACTCCTCCTCCCCCTATCACGTGACCTTGGCTATACCCATCACTGCTCTTAGCCTGGATGATGTCACATTGGATTACAACCTTCTCTGCACTCACATTTTCGACTATTTACAATACCTTAACTTAAATACAAAATACAACTCTTTCCTTATGTCTACTGGGGTTATGCTTTAGAACATCTAGCTTAATTCTAATTTTATAATTCAAATCAATGTTAGAGCTCTCAAATTCCTCCTCCAACCAATAGTTAGACACATACAATTCTTCCAGATTTTCAAACTGTAAAATATACCGTATCTTGTTTCTATTGTACACTTCTTTCATTGCAATAATGACTAATTCTGTTCCTTCTGGTAATTCTTCTAATCTTTTGCACTGTCCTACTTTTACTTTTCCTTTAATTTCCAGCATTGTGATGTTATTATACTGCTCCACTTCTGTCTGTGTGAATGGGGTGTCTTCCAAGTTTTTCCATACATCTGACAAAAATTTTAGATTTTGTATTTTTGGAAATGTGTTACCATTATAGCTTGTCATGCCATTGGTAGTAATTTCACAAATTTTCTCTTCCCTACAAATAATTTCTTTTTGGTCGTTGTATGGGATTACAAAATAACCCACTTTCTTAAGGTCTTCTATTGCGTTGTATGCATTTAGAAAAACATTTTTATGGGAGCCTTTTACAATGTACACATGTTTCGAACCTTCCTTTTCTCCTAAAACACCTACATATGGAAATTTTCCCTTATTATTTACAGAAAATGCAGTCACATTATAAACCCCACTAGGCTCAAAATTCCTCCAATGTGAATAAAAATATGGCTCAAGTTCCTCTCTCAAATTTTCTATTTCTTCCTCAAATTCTATAAGTTGTTTGTGCTGCTCCTTTATGCTCTCTGTAGCCTCTAAAAACTCAATTTTCCTCCGTTTTAGATCAATTTCATCCAGTTCTAGCTTACGCTTCTTGGCTGATAGCACTGAGATAGGAGACAAGGGCTGTATCTCTTTACAGGGTACGGGAGAAGCTTACAGCTTATGTTTGCTCGTTTTTAAGACTTGTGGTATCAAGTTACCTGTTGCTACAAGACCCAACTCATCTAGGTCAACAACTTTGGATATGCTAGAGAAAACTGTGGTTGACTTGGAGAAATAAGTCTCACCACTCTTAATATAACACTTTTGTATAAAACTAATATTGTCCTTGTTGTCTGTATCCTCGAAAATTTCCACATAATTAATAGGTAGTAGATTAAAGCTAAATGCAGAGATTACATAGGATATTATTTTATTTCGTTGTTGTGGATTGGTAGGCAGATTTAATTGTACTCCAGTCAATTTCTTGGTATTGCTATTTCCCCAGTAAACATATTGTAAGAGATTGTTAAAAACCAAACAACAGCTATTCTTCAAATTGTTTGTTAGTTTAGTCCACATTTTAGCTAAGGATACAGAAAATATAGGAGCATTTTGGAAATAAGTCTTACTGTCATTCAAAGTGACAAGCAATCTTGAATAGGGTCAAATTGATTAGAGCTATAGTTATTTTAATGCTGTAGTTATAATTGTTGCTTCCAAACGTGTAATACCATGCATTTTACCTGCATCAGAGAAAGGTTTCCCGTAATCTTGTATCTGGACAGGCAATAAAGTCTACAATATGGTTACCTACTGCTTATTTACACCAGGGCTTGTCATTTGACATACAAACTTATTATAATTTTTACCCTCACATTATTATTAACCCAAGTCAAGCAATCAATCCAACAGTTCCATCATTATCTACTATTACATTATAGTCTTCTTTATATTCTCCTTGGAAACACAAACAATGATTTGTAGTTAGAAAATCACACATTCCATTCTTGTTAAATATTCCAGCAAAGTCCTGTGTTATGTCCAAGTCCAGAAGATAGAAGTGCTCCTTCCTCAGCTGCTCCAATATTGTTGGTAACTCCTCCATTAATATAGCAATGGGGACATCGGCAAGCTCTACTTTGTATGGTATCCCCACTGGATTGTAGTACTTCTGCTGCACTTCTCTATAGTTGTCCTCCCCAAGCAGTTGTAGAATCTTCTTTGACATATCACTTCCACTGTCCAATAAGTATGGTAACTTTGCTTTAACTCCATGCTTAGCTGACACCATATTAGAGAATTTTCCTCTCAAGTACAAATTGAATGATCCACACATCTCCTTCTTTAGAATAAATCGTCTTTTATCCAGTTCTTGACAATCCTCCAAACCACAAACCTTTACCAGCATAATATTGTCACAAAAGGGTTCTGTTATAGGCACAAGATTGATTCATCCTGCACTAACAGTTCTTCTCCTCAGTGTAATCAATTTTCCCAATGTCTGTAATAAGGTTGTCATTGCTAGATTTTCTGTCAACACCCACAAACCAAACCGCTCATGGTAGGCTTTATTTTATTACCACAAAGCTGAGACACACTAAACACTTTGGAAGAAGCCATGTTCACTGTTTCGCTGCTACTATCAAACTGAGCGAATGTCAATTATTCTGGAGTATTTATAGGGATACAGCTAAGGAGAAGGATACTGCGCATGCGCAATGATAACTAGATTTTGTGTGAAGGGAGTGTCTTCCAAGTTTTTCCAAACATCTGACAGAAACTTAAGTGATTCTATTCTAGGAAATGTATGACCATTGTAGCTTGTCATAACATTGAGTGTAATTACACAAATGTTCTCCCTCCTTCTCCGCATTCTTCTCTCATTTTTTCTTTCCTGCTAAACGAGTGGAGGACAAAGGAGGAGAACGGAGGACAGTTTTTGTCCTCGGAGGGGAGGATTTTTGTCCTCAGAGCACAATTTTTGTCCTCGGAGGGGAGGAGGAAGAACGGGTTAGAGCAGGAATTTGAGAGCTCTAACATTGGATTTGAATTATAAAATTAGAATTAAGCTAGATGTTCTAAAGCATAACCCCAGTAGACATAAGGAAAGAGTTGTATTTTGTATTAAGTTAAGGTATTGTAAATAGTCGAAAATGTGAGTGCAGAGAAGGTTGTAATCCAATGTGACATCATCCAGGCTAAGAGCAGTGATGGGTATAGCCAAGGTCACGTGATAGGGGGAGGAGGAGTGGGGGTCGCTGAAATTGCATCGCCGAAAGTAAAGTAAGGTGATTTCTTACCTATATGATAATTATATTACTTATTACTTATTTTGTTAATAATCTTGTAACAAATTTTCGGACTTGACATTACATCGTCTTTCAGCAATATAACCTATATCTTGTAAATCACAATTTTCAAGTATTTAGTTTTGGCACAAGCCATTACATATATTTTCATTATAATCTATAATTTTCAAGTATTGTGTTTCCTCCACTTCACTCAGCTGAGGTTGTATGAATCTATAATTTACAAGTTTTGTGTTAAGGTGACAATTGCATCGCATATCAGCATATACATAACCTACTTTGTTAACCGCATAATTTACTTGTTATATATCAATAAAAAATAGTTTGTTATTCTATAAAAAGTTTTCACTCACCTATCACACTAGTATACGTGTAGAGAACTCTCCACACTCTCCAAGTTGCATTGAGTGATAAGAAAAATTAAAATTGTGTTTTATAGAATGAAGTGTGTACGCACGCGCAAGCATACGCATGAGCTGACAACATCGGGCGATCGCTCACTGTGTCAAGGTCGGCTCAACGCTCTGCCTTCCTTGTTGCGAAGTGAGGACGTTGGCCCTTACACATCTGGTGTGATGCATTTCATTCATTCACGACCTTGCAAGGTCTTGTGTACATCGTACACATGGCTGGATTGGTATTCCATTCATTCTTATCTGTATGACTTTTTCACATCAACTATTTGAAATGCATTTTGAAAATTCATTTAAAATAGATGATCTGAATAGGCGAATTCAAAGTATTATTCCAAATTAATAGAAAATTCCATTTTTTCTTTTAGATAGTGTAATGATTAATTAATTAACTTTAGTTCTGTGGGTAGATGACACAAGTTGATAAGTCACATTTTTGACCATATTGAGTTATGCATATGGTTGTGTTCAGAAAAATAGATCTATAAGATGGTATAACTAAATATGTTGTACCTTTTAAATAGCTGAGATATAGACCTTGCTTAAGCCTGATACTGCATTTTCTCCAAACCCCAAGTTGACAAATATTGATAAGTACATATATCTCAACACTCTTTTACCGGTTTGTATTATAATCCAATTATCAAAGAGATGACAACATTTGATAAGTGTATGTACTGGTAGGCTATTATAAATCTGAAAATCAATAACCCATATTGAGAACTACATAACCCATACAACTTTGGTTAACTTGATCAATACTTGTAAATAATATCAATTAATTTTTAAAACATATATTCAAATTTCTATAAAATCGATTTTTAAGATATTACCTATACTGTTACATTGTGATTTGAAACATTTGACAGATGGCAAAACATGATATCTCTGACATCACTTGCAAAAATTCTCAATAGTTAATTTAAATAAATTGTTTTATCCCTTGATATTTAAATAGTCGAGGATCAGCTGATTATATTAGTGTAAAATGGGTAAGACTATTTAAATAGTCGAGGATCATCTGATTATATTAGTGTAAAATGGGTAAGAAAAAATATTATAGAATGTTTGCAGCTATGCCAAACTTTCAAATTGCTCTCCTGAAAAGTTTACAAATCATGACTTATCAGCTTGTGTCATCTACCCACAGAGTTAATGTTCGAGCATTGAGTTGAAAGGTAATGAAAATATTGAATGTTGAGAACACTCTTTGTGCATGTTGATATTCTTCGCTGTGCGTAAATCATTCTATTGGAGGAAGTTCTTTCCAATGTACTTTCTTTCCCCAACTTCTTTTCCATGTCTGTACTTTCTACCAAATTACGCACCAATACTTCCAAGGATTCAGACATAAACTTGTAGGAATCTAAAAATTTAATTTTGCCTACTGAAAGTGTCAAAAAATTAAAATATGTATCAAACAAATAATTTCTTGTGCGAAAACATCGAATGCAAAGTATGAAATTGGCGTCTATGTATACGAATGCTCAGAAAAGAACCTTGCACGTTATGGATTCTTCTACAACGGAAAGGAATTAACAGTGTGTTATTGCTTGCATGCACTGAGATTGCATCAAGCTCGTACATGTTGTCTGTCTACAATTAGATACGCCTCGGTCTACTATAGATATTCTCGGAGAGCACACTTAAAAAGCACGCCTGCGCTTTGTAAGCATAGAACATATAAAATTTAGAATTTGTGAAATTTTTCTTAACTGTCAGGTGGAAAGCAACCAATCACTTTTTACAGTATAAAGATGGATTCACTCATCTAGCATTCACTTTAATCTGATAGTAGAGAATTTTTTCCTCAGGAAATTATTTTTTCCCTCACATTTTCCAATTTTATCTGAGATTTTCGAATTATTGGACATACTAGATACAGGTCATCTACATTATTGTAGTGCAAATGATTTCTCAACTATTGTTACAAATTCCGATGAACTTTGGAAATGCTTGTATGACATTGCAGATAAAAAATGAAAAGATCACTTAGATCATTCTGTTAAGACATCAATAGAGCTGATACGCCCAGTGATATAGGTCTGAGGATATCTATGTCCATTTTTATCAAGAGATACGCCCCCTCAGAGTCAACTCTGTTACAGCTAAGTGCACATTATTGTTCATAACATAATCGAGGTCATGCAGTGTTTTAGCTTTGCTAAATTCAAAAATTAACTCGCCTCTTGATGTCAATTTCATTCAATGAATTTGATTCTATTGCAAAAAATATTAAATTTTCAACAGGATTCCAAGGCGATGATTTACCGTTAACAAAAACAGAAAATGTACATTTTCCAATTTTATCTGAGATTTTCGAATTATTGAACATACTAGATACAGGTCATCTACATTATTGTAGTGCAAATGATTTCTCAACTATTGTTACAAATACCGATGAACTTTGGAAATGCTTGTATGACATTGCAGATAAAAAATGTAAAAGATCAACTTAGATCATTCTGTTAAGACATCAATAGAGCTGATACCCCAAGTGATATAGGTCTGAGGATATCTATAGCTATTTTTGGAATGCTTGTTCGTACTAAATTTACTATAGATATTCTCGGAGAGCACACTTAAAAAGCAACGCCTGCGGTTGTACAGCACATAGAAAATTTCAATATAAATTTTTGAAATTTTTCTTAACTGTCGGGTGGAAAGCAAACCAATCAGTATAAAGATGGATTCACTTTAATTTGTCAGTAGAAAAGGGAAAAAGGGAAATTATTTTTCACTCATCTAGCATTCACTTTAATTTTACAGTATAAAGATGTATTCACTCAGTATAAAGATGGATTCACTTTGCATTTAAAGATTTTAGGGTTGCATTTAAAGTAATATCCTTGCATTTAAAGATCCTTGCAACTAACTCTAGAACGAGAAACTTAAAAGAGTAATAGGGTTTTAGCACATCTACAAAAGAGTTTCTTATCTATACTAGACTGGAATTAATCTGTCAGTATAAGTTGAATTGGGTTCTTAGAGATTCATGATGCTGACTTAAGATCTGACTGAGAGAATAATTTGAGCATATCTTCCAAGGTTGACTCTCACTGTCAGTATTAGCACATCTACAAAAGAGTTTCTTATCTATACTAGACTGGAATTTAATCTGTCAGTATAAGTTGAATTGGGTTCTTAGAGCTTCATGATGCTGACTTAAGATCTGACT
>NW_024091849.1:0-19110 GCF_014356525.2 Nilaparvata lugens
AATAATATATTTAAATAGATTAGTAATTTTCATGCAATTGCTCGAAGTATGGTACGATTCACTCGAAAATATCAGGCCTGATTGCAAAAAAAAAACCGTTAACTTTTAATCCTAATTAAATACCACGAGAACCAACCAGAAGTCTTTTCTCAAGAAAGCCTTCTCTAATAGTTTCTCGTAGAATTTAATCAAGATTAAAATTTAGCAGGCGTTGTGCAACCGAGCCTTTGTATTCCTTATAAAGAACATCAATGCTTCTTTTACAAGCAATGCTGATTTCCCTATAGTGGATTCAAATTCAAATTATTCTTTATTCAAAAAAAAATCTGGTGTGGCGCACTAACACAACTTTCCTTGCCGTTATGGAAATTGATCACCTGACGCTAGTGTTCCCGCACATCTCAGTCTACTATTCAAGATTTGAGCCAGCTGGTGACAGGGCAATAACGCTGGAGACACACGAGGTGTGCTATCTCTTCATAGTGAATAATTTAATAGAATCAACAGTTCGCATTGGATATCACATTTTCTCGAATTTCGAGCTTATTTTTAATTTTAGGTGAAAATGTTACTGAACATTAGTTGTAGAGATTCTCACTGAATCTTTTTCACTCGAAAATTTTTTGTTCAATTGTATCGAAGTCTGATAATTGAGAATCTAAAATCAACTTTGCATAGATGGGGCGGAGCTCCTGAAATTTTTACAGATATGACTGGTGCAGTTGATAGAGCTTATCGATGACTATTTCAGGTATAACTTAATCAGAATCGTTGGAGCCGTTTTCGAAAACGCGAAAAACCCTGTTTTTGACAACATTTTCGCCATTTTAGCCGCCATCTTGAATCGCATTTGATCGAAATTGTTCGTGTCTGATCCTTATATTGTAAGGCCTTACGTTCCAAATTTCAAGTCATTCCGTTAATTGGAAAATGAGATATCGTGTACACAGACGCACATACACTCATACACACACACACACCCACACACATACAGACCAATACCCAAAAGCCACTTTTTTGGACTCAGGGGACCTTGAAACGTATAGAAATTACAAATTGGGGTACCTATTTTTTTTCGGAAAGCAATACTTTCCTTACTTTCCTTACCTATAGTAATAGGGCAAGGAAGTAATAAATAACAATCAAATACATTCCAAAAAGCACTATAATGTTTGCATCTAGAAATCAGAGAAATTCTATTTTCCAGAAGTTTACTTACGTTCTTTGTGGTATTGTATTTAATTAATACAGACTGTATTCCAATGGATTCTGCTCTGCTAGGCAGAAAATAATAACATTGATTCTTATGAGAGTTTTCACAGATTGGCGCAATGAACATGTTTGAACACATCCAATATTTATACATTAATACATACAATTATAATTCTTAACTCATGAATGATTGGAGAGGAACAACCACTACCTCCCTAAACAAGCCATTGTGCATGACAGGTGGTTGATGGTGACGTCAGCACAGGTAGGGCTCCTAAAATATCGCAGATAGCTTTCTGTGAGGTTGAGCCTTCAAAATCGAGAATTGGTAAATGTTTGTTTACCTCTTCCACATAGCCGAATACTGTCGACTATCATGATACAGTATCATCTCAACACAATATGATACAGTATCAACATAATATGATACAGTATCAAAACAATATGATACACTATAATCTCAACTTGTTACACAACACCATGGTTGATCTTCTTATTGCTATCTTTTCTCTATGATATCACCATAAATTATACAGTATCAACACAATATGATACAGATCATCTCAACTTGACACACAACACCATGGAATATAGCTTATAATGCTATCCTTTCTCTATGATATTACCACAAAATGATACTGTATCAACACACATGATACAGTATCAACACAATATGATACAGTATCCTCTCAACTTGAAACACAACACCGTGGAATATCTTGTATGCTATCTTTTCTCAATGGTTTTATCTAATAAAATAGGACAGTATTTGGTAAGTTTACCTCTTCTACAGCCTTGTAGATAGCCTTGAAGCAAGCTGCTCCTCTCTATGGAAAGAACTGGGTCAAAACACATGATACAGTATCAACCCAATATGATACAGTATCCTCTCAACTTGATACACAGCACCGTGGAATATTTCCTTATGCTATCTTTTCTCAATGTTTTATCTAATAAATTAGGACGGCATTTATATGTTTACCTCTTCTACAGCTTTGTAGATAGCCTTGAAGGCAGGCTGCTTCTCTCTATGGAAAGAACTGTGTCAAAACACATGATACAGTATCAACCCAATATGATACAGTATCATCTCAACTTGATGTAGTGAGTGAGAAGTCTAAATTAAAGTATTGTGCTCACTATAACCTTGGTTTCCGGTTTCCCATTGGGAACTTTGACTATATACGGCGAGGTGAAACTACCCTTGGGTCTCCCCACCATTCAAAGCAATAATAAAATCTCAATTGATACTGTATCAACACCAAGGAATATTTCCTTATGCTATCTTTTCTCAATGGTTTTATCTAATAAATTAGGACAGCATTTGGTAAGTTTACCTCTTCCACAGCCTTGTAGATAGCCTTGAAGGCAGGCTGCTTCTCTCCATGGAAGGAACTGCGAGATCCGTGAACCACCACCACTCCCTCTCTCTCTGCCTCTCCACACATCCACGAGTACATGCAGTGGTCAGTCTGTAGTTGTACGCACATGAGTACACTAGAGACGCTCTATACAACATACAGAAAAACATATTGATAAATGAAAGGAGACAAAATATAAAGATTGATAGCCTAAGATGACAGAAAACAATTCAAAAGTCAAACAAATCAATTCAAATTTGAAAAATATAAGGTCAGTTAAAAATATAAATATATATTAATATAGAAACAGAAAAATATAAGGTCAATTAAATAAAAGTGTGACATGGGTAGTATTTGTTTACTTTTTTGTTGATTGATTTTTTCGTGTTTTAAGGTGCGTACAGATTAACGCGCCGCGAACATGAGCAATTCACTTTTAATCAGCTGATGCCAAGCTTTTTATATCTATATCGTATACCGTTCTGTAAAATACAGATATAGTAAGCTGATTAAAAGTGAATTGTTCATGTTCGCGGCGCGTATATCTGTACGCACCTTTAGATTCAAGATTAAAAAAAGATTCAAGATAATAAAAGTGTGACATGGGTATATTTGATTACTTATTTATTGATTGATTTTTTCGTGATTTAGATTCAAGATTTTTCAGGAGAAAAGACTCTTATTAAATTATTCATTATTCATACAAAAAGTACATCATAAAAAAAATTATAGGGATAGAAAAATAAGGTAGCCTTGTGCTATTCCTCTCCCAAATTTATAAGGTTACACATAGTCCAAAATAGGTTAAGTCTTGTAGTTGTTCACTTCACAAAATTTTCAGTCTTCAATTATTCTCACTCTGATATTAAAATAATAATTTCCGTAGTTGGACATTAGTGATAAAATATATAATTTAGTGAGTAAGTAGTATTATTGCAGCGACATTAAGATTCTGCTAACTTATTTCTAAACGACTTTGAGAACCAGCAATTCAGGGATATTTGCTAGTTCTCATGGATGAGGTGTCTCCACGAGGCAAAGACACGGCGGATGTTTGGTAGCCTGTAGATATTTTCACAGAGGAATACTGCAGACCTGGCAAGTACCCGCTTACCGAATCTCGTGAGACCCGACTCTTCCACTAGCAGCAGTTAGGCCTTCTGGCACACTGACGTGGAGAGGGGGAAGTTTTCCGGACGAAAAACTTCCAGTCGTTGAACAACCGAGATACCGAGCAGATCAAAATCCATATTGCAAAAAGTTAAGTTAGTTTTCCGGCATCATGTGTAATATTACATTTTTTCTCGATTAAAATCGAATCTTCAATTCGAGATCTATAAAACTTGATAGTAAATATCAGAGTAATCGATATGCGGACAACTTTTAACTGAGAATTTATCATAAATAATTGTGTTGCACATTCCATGGTATCACCGAAACAGAGTTAACAGAATTAACAGATCATTATAAATAGCATAGAGGATAAATAAATTTAAAATAACAGTTTCGAAATAAAGTTTTATTGAGAACAAATGTAAAATGTAAATTCTAAACTTGTAATTTATAATTTTTTGGAATTTAATATCAATGCCGTGTTCATAACATTGTCACTGTTTTTGGCTTCATCTAAAATGCTATCTTTGTAAGCCCTTTTCTCTAAAAAATGGTGGCTGGCTATGATGTTCTAATTTTGTGCTCTCTGAATATTTTTCTGTTTAATTGAAATTTATAATGTTTTAATTTGAGATTTGAACAGTTTTATGGTGTTCTGATTTTGTATAATTTGATTTGTGTGTCTACAAGCCTATAGCCATTGTTTTCAACTATATAAATGGATAAGTATTTTAGCTTGTAATGATGCTATATGTTTAAGTGTTGTAAGGTATTGTTTTGTGGATTTGTGTTGTATATTGCCAAAATTCTTATGAAGATTATAAGTTGATTTGCTCTGAAAACTGGATTTCCTATTCATTAGCAATAGATCCATTCATAATTATCTAAATTTACCATTTTGGAGCCGATAACTTTCTTTAGGTTAATAGGTGAAAAATGCTATTCAACCTATTTAGGATAAATTGGTAGCACGTCACATGAGATACATGAGTGTCCTGTGTTTGGGATTACCAGTGGGTGTGATAGCTGTGGGTGAGTGCCAAAATTTCTAGCTCATTATAAATCATCTTCACCCGACCGAGACCCTAATTAGAGATGATCTTGTTGTAGTAAAATATATTCTATAGTTAGCAAAATCTTATTGGTCGTATAGTTTCTTTAGAATCAAACTTTTGTTTAAATGACCAGTGTATTTTGTTTGCTTCAAAATGGATTATACTTAAAAATTCGACTGAGTCATTGTCAATATTGTAGAACCGTTCCATAATTGAATAAAAACGCAAATATGTTGTCAAATTCTACACTGTTGAATTTGACAACATATTTGTGTTTTTATTTAATTTTGGATTATACTTAATAAAATAGAAATGAATTACGTAGCCGATAGTCGTTGTTAGTCAAGTTCCCTTGACTCCTTCAAAGTAGTTAGGGATCCTCTACCCCCATCTGGGGCAGGTTACAAAAGCATGGAGAAAAGATCGCATAAGGTGATATCCTATGGTATAGGGCGTTTATGTTGCAAATGTCACTGTTAACTCAAGCCGATAGTCCTAGTAGTTGTTTTTGGTGAAGCTATGTGACGCTGGTAGTCTCTCATACTGTGCCGTTCTTACACCCTGCCAAAACAGTAATGATAGACAGTAGTCGACAGTAATCGGCTTGGAATTTGGAACATAAACGACCTATACTATGGGACATCTTCTTATGCTATTTTTTCTCTATGGCCTTATGTTCATCTTAATATTCTAGTAGTCCTTTTTTGTGAAGCTATGTGACGCTGGTAGTCTCTCATACTGTGCCGTTCTTACACCCTGCCAAAACAGTAATGATAGACAGTAGTCAACAGTAATCGGCTTGAGTAAAAAAATCAACTTTAAATTTGAAACATAACGACCTAATCGACAGTATGAAACATAACGACCTGAACATAGTCGACAGTAATCGGCTTGAGTTGGAAAATCAACTTTAAATTTGAAAAATAACGACCTAATCGACAGTATGAAACATAACGACCTAAACATAGTCGACAGTAATCGGCTTGAGTTAAAAAATCAACTTTAAATTTGAAACATAACGACCTAATCGACAGTATGGAACATAACGACCTAAACATAGTCGACAGTAATCGGCTTGAGTCAACAAAAAATCAACTTTAAATTTGAAAAAAATCGACCTATACAATTCTTATGCTATCTTTTCTCAGTGATAATACACTCCTTATGTATCAGCCTGCAAGTTGAACGTGATGCCGTAAGATTACAAGAACTGAACAGCTCAACTTGCCACACGTTTCAATTTCTCAAAAAATGGTCAAAATATGCATTAAAAGATGGAAATTACTGTGATAAATGCTGATGAATACTAATTATTATTAAACGAGACCCCAAATTAAATGCTGTAAATCACCCCGAAAACTGCTCATATTTGCAGTAGCAGAAGTCTTCAGGGTGATTTATAGCATCTAATTTGGATTTTCGTTTAATAATAATTAAGCATTAATACTTGAATATGAATAATGTAGCCCTATACATTAACTTCAAATTTTGAGCTGTAAATCACATCACCCCGAAAACTGCTCATATTTGCAGTAGCAGAAGTCTTCAGGGTGATTTATAGCATTTAATTTGGATTTTCGTTTAATAATAATTAGGCATTAATACTTGAATAATGTAGCCCTAAACATTAACTTCAAAGTTTGAACAGTCAGCATCCCTTATAAATAGCGACAATGCTTTCCATTGAACCAACACTGACAGTTTGAAGCAGTAACACCAAGGTTTGTCAAAAGTTTCGAAATAAATATCACATCTACAGTCCGGGTCCTGTAGCTTTGCCTATCGGCGGAGAGCCACTAGACTACAATACTACCCGTTCAAAAACATCCAACATCTCTAGGGAGCTTCCTCCATCACTATCTAAAGTACTAAAGTACACGGATCTAAAGTACTCTGGAGCGTATGTTTCTTTAAAAGTAGGAATATCACCCCGTGAACCATACCTTGCCTATATGCCGTTTCAAAGTCACGGAGGCAAAGCTACGGGACGCGTACTGTAGGCTACCTCAAAATCTACCAGTAAAAATAGCTGTTAATTCATAATTTATTGAGAGAATAATCATAATTTTGAATTTTGAATAATCATAACCATACCTTGCCTATATTCCGTTTCAAAGTAACGGAGGCAAAGCTACGGGACGCGTACTTATTGAGAAAATATATTCCTACCTGGATGAAAATGGAATAGAACGTTGATAATATCCTGATCACCCCAGGTAAGTTTTAGCTTGAACTCATTGTAGATAGGTTGTAGGTAACTCGACCAGCCAAAGCTCCGCATTCTGGCTAAATGCATCAACATTACACCTGAATTCACACCTGTAATACAAGAATAATAATTAGTGATTCTATGAAAATCAACCTGATGTTCAAGTTACTACACAGAAATGGAATAAATGTTTATCGCAAAAAAACATAAAAAATTACGGAATATTGGCAAAAAACACCCAAGTAACGAAAAACATTGTCAAAAACACTCAAGTAACGATTCACAAACACTCGCCAGTTTTTCAGGACTGGTAGTTGAAAAATTATATGAAAGTCCTAATAAATCACCGCTACTTGAGATCTCTTGACAAATCATAACAGCTGATAGTTGCAGTGATAGTAGTTTTAATTTTTCTGCTCAAAATTTTCAAGTTTATTTCAATATTATTGAAACTTTCGAATTGTTCAGTGTTATTTCCGGCTCTTATCACCCTTCGAAATTCAAAATTCATCAGTCATCTCGAATACGTATTCTCTGAGTGTTAATCTTTGGTGAAACAGAAATTTTAAACTTAACCTCACTTTGGACTATTTATGTGCCAAAATCAAGGAATTGAAGAAGTTTTGGGCAATTGCCTGTTTCTCTTTCCAAATATCGTGTTTGTGACTGTTCTAATAAATAAATAAATAAATTATTAACCACTACTTGAGGCCTACTTGACTCACAAGAGAGACTTAAACTACAGTTCAGTTTTTCTTCATCACAAATCATATAAATATGATTGGGAAAGAATAACAGGCATCGCCCACAACTATTCTATTGCAAATTTTGATAACATGTACAAGAAATAGGTTATGTTCTCACTTCTGAAAGTTCAAGTCCAAATTTTTAGATAGATAGATAGATAGATATATTTCTCGATCCATGAAAACATCTATAGATGCATGAGATCACGTCAAAAACATATAACTATGAGTGAAATTTTGAATTAGAAGGATTAAAACACCAGACTTGAATAATTCCTGGAGGATGAAATAATTACTGCTAGTAAAGGTTTACTTTGTAACACTCATGTGCCACAATAGTAAGGTCCTCGTTATAATGACCAGTGGAGAAATATAGAAGAAAAGCGTTGCCGATTCTATGCCCTCTATAGAGGATAACTGGTACCGGTATAAATGAGTAATATTAAGGATCAACTCACACTAACGCGACTCAAGTCTAGAAGAGACTGGACTCTAGTGGAGAGCATGAGTTTTCAAATGGGGACGTCGCAGAGACTAGAATCGACTGGTCTGAGTGTCATCATTTGGAAACACATCTCTCCACTAGAGTCCAGTCTCTTCTCCACCTGAGTCGCGTCAGTGTGAGTTGAGCCTTACTGTACATTCTTGTTTGAAATTATCAATTATACCGGGTGAGCATAAATTATTTAACACATTTCATAGGTGAATAAAAAATATCAAATAATAGTAGCGCGCCTATTTTGTGGCAAACGTTGGTGTACCTGCTATAATTTGTGATGACCTTCATCGAAACACAGTCGGCTCAATGGTGGTGGTGACAGAGCCTCAGTTGAGCAATGGCTACCGTGCAGGAGAAGCTATTGTGCGTTCTGTTGTTTCACGAAAGCAAATCGGTTATTACTGTTCAAAGACGTTTTCGTTTAGAGTATGGCCGTGATCCTCCTTCTAACAACTCCATTAAACGTTGGTATCAACAATTTGAAGACACAGGAAATGTTTTGCTATGAAAGGTGCTGGCAGCCTACTGTATCCGAGGAAGTATCGATCGAGTAAGGGAAGCATTTCTGAGAAGCCCAAGTAAATCGACTCGTCGTGCGAGTTTAGAACTGGCATACCGCAGTCGACAATATTGTGAAAGTGCTACACAAACGCGTAAATTGCATGCGTACAAAATTCATTGTTGCATAACATTAAAGAAGACGATAAACCACGCCGGTACAATTTCGCTGTCGAAATCTGAACAAAGTTGAAGAAGATAATGATTTTTTAAGAAAGGTTATCTTCTCTGACGAAGCTACCTTCCATTCAACGGTGTTGTTTACCGTCATAATTTATTTGTCGGATTTGGGGTAGCGAAAACCCTCATGTTGTTCAAGAGGTTGAACGTGATAGCCCCAAGGTTAATGTTTGTGTGCGTTGGCTGCATATGGCGTTATCGGCCCGTTCTTTTTCGCCGAGCCTACCGTGACTAGTGCTTCGTATCTTGACATGCTACAAGAGTATGCAGTACCACAATCGAATATCGACAGCCAAATGTTTACTACCAACAAGATGGGCACCTCCACATTGGGGTCTACATGTTCGAAATTACCTGGATGAACAATTTCCTGAACGTTGGATTGGCCGCGATGGACCGATTTCCTGCCTCCTCGATCCCCTGATATTACACCACTCGATTTCTTCCTTTGGGGATTTGTCAAAATAAGGTGTATGCAACGAAGGCTACGTAATATTGACGAACTAAAACGAAGAATTGTAGCCGTAATTCAGGACATCACTCCAGAAATAATCGACAATGTATGGCGTGAAATTGAATATCGTCTAGATATTTTACGTGCAACAAAAGGTGCTCATGTAGAAATTTGTTGAACTTTTCATGTGTTCTAAATAAAACTATTTGAAATTGGCTTTTCAATAAATCAATATTCATGTAAGTACACTCATTGTTATTTTTTATTCACCTATGAAATGTGTTCAATAATTTATGCTCACCGGTATTTTATTCGTGATGATAATATATTTTTAAATGATTTAATGATTTATTTTCATGATTAGGATTTACTTCAGATACTAGCTGGAATGATGATACTATGATATGATAATGAGATACTATTAGGAATGATGTTGCTGGTGACATGTTGTGATATCTATCCATAATGAAACACTGGGAGTTTGTCAAAAAGATCATAAATTTATTGTAAACAACAAAGATGTTTCGACTCCAATGGTGTCATCTTCAGTGAAAAAGTTTTTGTAAATTAACAATAAGTGAAATTTTTTGACAAAGTCTCAGTGTTTTCATTAAATTTAATATTCTGTTCATAAATTATAGTTGTACACTGTAGTAAAAACATGATATTAAACGAAAATCAAAATTAAATGCTGTAATTCACCCCGAAAACTTCTGCTACTGCAAATAATGACAACAGTACTATATAGTAGTACTCATCGAATTCCCATCTAGCTGTTTACCCTGTTGTCAATATTTGCAGTAGCAGAATTCTTCGGGGTGAATTACAGCATTTAATTTGGATTTTTTGTTAAATAATAATAATCAATTCATTAGCATTTGAATAATTGCAATATCACAGTAATTGACATCTGAAAACATGATATGACAACGATACGAAGCTAGAAAAGAATAGCTTTGTCGGATGACTGACAAGAATAGAAACACCAATTTCAATCTAATAATAAGGAGTGGCCGTAGTCGAATGGATCAGATGCTGGCTTTATGATTCAGATGCCCGGGTTCAAATCCCGGCCTGGGCAAGATATTTATCTCGGGCCACTCCCGTGTTTTGGATGGACACGTTAAGCCGTCGGTCCCGGCTGCCTAAAAGCAGTCGTTAGGTCATGTCAGAGGCCCTGAAATTGATCAGCTGCGACCTGAAAACTAGTCAGCCAGGTCACTCGATATTATTATTATTAATCTAATACTGCAATTATAACGTGGACCACATTGAAGAACCAAACTCACCAGTTTTGCCATAGTAAGGATGCCTAGCGAACCGATTGTACCAGCCTATACTGGGATCTTCATGTTCGGGAGAAAGTGCTGCCATCTGGGTTGAATTCATCTTGTCGAAATGCGACCACACTTTCGACAAAGGTGCCAAGAATATTACGTCCGTATCTACGTAGAGCACTTTATCAAGATGCGAGAGCAATGTCTGAAATAGAATGATAAATAAATTCATTGATAAATCTATTGGATTAGTTTATTTATAGAATAGAATTAAAGAACTATTTTTATAGTACCAATATAGTAATATTTTTATCATTATAGAATATTTTAAGAAGATTAGATTATTGAATGAAAAAGACTAAGAAATTGTCAAAAAACCACAGATTTATTGATACTTTGAAAGACCGGTTTCGGTTATTACACCATTGTCAATCACTGATAAACTAAAACTAAATACAAGAATCTGCTAAATAAGATTCTGCTGCTCTTGTATTTATTTTTAGTTTATCAGAGATTGACAATGGTGTAATAACCGAAACCGGTCTTTCTAAGTATCAATAAATCTGTGTTTTTTTGACAATTTCTTGGTCTTTTTCATTCAATATGAATAATTACCACAATATCAACTTCTCAATTACACAAAAAAAGATTAGACTAGACTAAATCTAATTAGGCACTTTTAAAGGACTACTAAATTATAGCCTATAGAATTACTACAGTAAGGTCCACGTTGTAATGGCAGTGGAGAAAGATAGGGGAACAACGTTGCCGAATCTCTGCCTTATAAAAAGGATACCTCTACCTTCTATAGAGGATAGCTGATACCGGTATATCTAATATAATATTAAAGCAAAGATTCTCTTCGAATTAAAATTTTTTTACCTCTTCTCGGCGTCCTCTTTTACTCTTCTCTGGGCTTATGCAAGCTTTATCTTCAACCAAAAAATATAGACTACTTATTGCTATGTTGAAATTTATTGAAATATCATTGAACAATTGAAGAGACTTGAAATGTTGTAAAAAATCCAAGAAAAGCATGCATTTTTTATTGAAATGAAGTGGATTTTTGACAACATTTCAAGTCTCTACAACATCAATTTTTACTCTACAAACTTAATCATTGAATAAATTGTCAATATAACAAGAATCACTTACAGGTAAGAATAGCCTCTGCGCTGCACAAGGCTTGAATAACTTCCTCCATTCGTTTCCATTTTTGTCAGGAAACGATAAACCATGCAACTCAAACTGGAATGAGGTGTTGGTGAGACTCTGCCATTCCCCTAGCTGCAAATGAAATGATAAAATTAGTTCAATAACGTGATAAGATCATTGCATAATGACTTTTGCCTGTATAGTTAAATGATAAACTAGTGTTTTGTGTCTTCAATTTGTGAATAAAGCTTTATTTGATTTGATTTGACACCAAAATATAATGTCCCTAGTGTAATAAAGGCTATAAAAACTAATGTCTCACATCTCACTCGGAAATTTGGTGTCCAGCCTGGTTCTCTAAAGTCGCTCTGCTCCGCGATCAATATTCGATCAGATCGAGCAGATCGACACGTCACTCGAGCAGATCGATTGATGATCGACCGGGGAGCAAGAGTGGAACGCGAGAAGAGCTAACATCTCCCGTAACGTTCATGATCGGAGCGAAGGTGGAGCGTGCGCGGAGCGTGTTGGAGGCGCGTATATCTGTATGCACCTTTACATTTATTACTTTTACAACGTCTCGAGTTAATATTCTGAAGTATGAGTAAGTTTATATTGTCTTGAGTTAGTAATCTGAGTTACAGCCAAGGAATTGTTTCACTGGAGTTGTAAATGGTTCTCTACCATTGAATACTTTTACATCGGCCTAGTCTTGAGTAGAAGATTTTCAAGTAAAAGTAGATAGAAAAGTCTTGAAAATTAGTGAACTGAGTTACAAGACAATTGGGAATTTTTATATTAGAGTTGTACTGTATTAAGGATTAAAAAATAATGTTAGTATAACCTTTCTCAAGTTAAATTAGCGAACCTTACCTTCTCACTGAAGCTCTGGAAGAGTGAGTTCTCAGTAAATATCACAATACGCAAGTCGTGTCTCAAATAGAAGCAAAACAATATGGCCGATTTTAGCATAACCAACGTTTCTGTCAATCTGTCACCACATACCACTACTGCTACGACTATTTCTGATGGAATCCTGAAAAAACAGAGAAAATTCATTGTTTAGACACTGCAAGCAAAAGAAGTTACATTTATTATACAAGTAAACATGAAAAAATAAGATACGTACTCAACTTAGGTTAATATTTTTTATGTATTGGAAACAAAACTATGTACGGTACCAACATTTCAAGATTGTACTCACCATTCCATTTTATCCTTGGTTTCGGAAGCCACTTTACTGGAGGCATCATCAGATTTACTGAGGTTTCCATTCTTCAACAGTTGTTTTGAAGTTTGATTAGCAGTCTGGTAATACTTGAACAAACTGGAGAACTCAGTACGATCAGCTAAATTACTCACATCACGATAGACTATCAAATAAACAATCACTAGAATAACTAATACAAAAAACAGCCATCGGAATTTTAATTTCATATTTTGACAGGATTTCTAAAGCCAAAAACTGGGTGCATATTGGTTATTTTGAAGCTGTTACATACTGACGTTTAGGCGTTTAGGTAACGAAACTGACTTAATGAATTGAATCACAACTTTAAGCATCTGGAACTGGATTTAAATTACTAGAATAATTAGTAAAAACTTAGAAATAAACAGTATATATCACTAAATTTGACAAGCCAAACAAAACGAACATCTATAACCTATTTGCTACTGTGTTGTTTATCTTCTTTGAAGAAGCATTGTAGCCACTACAACGATAAGAATTTTGGTGATGTACTTCTATTTTTCTATCTTCTGATTTCGAGTTTATATTCAATTTTACTACAATAAACGATAATGAAAAACTACGATAGATTATGTGAATCCAATAGAATGAAATTTAATCGATATTAGACAATATTTCAAACCGATAACTTTTTAGTTCTCTGTATTGGTACGTCAACAAGCGCTTAGTTTGAAATGACTTGCTTTTGGCTAAAACACATTTCACAAACTTTCAACACGGTTTTGTCTTTTGAAAAAAAAATACATCATTATTGATCAATTTTGATGTTATAATGGGGTGAAGGATGGATGAGTATTGAGGTTCAACCACCTACTAGTCTAGATTACAGCAATTACTTTGACCTTCAAGGTTTTGAGCTCACAAGAGCACGAAACCCTCTGTTGCTATGGATACAATATAGCAACAATAGAATTCATAATGCGTTCAATGTGTATTTTCACAGTATTACAGACTGTCAAGTCTCCAATTCTGATAGGCTATCAGTGTTACTAATGTGTTGAAGGGTCAAGATCCACTTCCAAATCATAATAAAATGTAAGTTACAAATTCAGTATAAGTTTACTATGTACGAAACTACATACAATATACCGGTACATGTCCACTGTATTATTATAAATAGGCTAGTATTTCATTTATTTATCCTGTTGGTGATCACCAGTTGAATGTTTGTCAATAATCAATGACATAAATATAGTATTGAACATGAACTATTAATATTATATTGATTCACTCGATAAATAAAATAGAATTGCTATCTTTACATTTAAACCCATTCAGGTGCACCTTATCGTTAATAAGCTATAACTTATTGAATACTTTACATTGAAAACTAATTAATAGCAGTAGAAATGTTAGGTTTATTAGAATAGAACATTAGGTAACAAAATTTGTTTAAGTAGATGATGGTAACAGCTCGAATTTTGTTTTTTAATTTGAAAAAAGAAACTGACTACCTACCTGTAAAAACATTCTGGAGCTGCAAAAGTAGCTTTAAGCTCAATAGTGTTAAAAATAATAATGAAATTGATTAATTTATAATATATCATGTTATTGCAGACATTAGTGACATTTGCATTGTATCAGTGCATAGTGAAGTGATATGAATATTTATTTAAATACGTGCATTATTTTCAACTCGTTCAAGCTGAAAGCCATCTTAATGGAAATTTATGAATGAATTATTGACTCATTGAAATACATTCTATCATTTCCAACATTTCCAATCTTAAGCTATAACTTTGGTGAAAGCTTTTATGAATCCGACTCATTTAAATACATGCATTGTTTTCAACACTCTCAACCTTAAAGCTATGTATACCTATGCGTCGTTTTCCTATATTTTCACCCTTCAGCCATTAATGGAGATTTATGAATGAATTATTGACTCATTCAAATATATATCTATCATTTCCAACATTCTCCCAATCTTGAGCTATAACTTTGGTGAAAGCTTTTATGAATCCGACTCATTTAATACATGCATTGTTTTCAACACTCTCAACCTAAAAGCTATGTAAACCTTTGCGTCGTTCCTCTATATTTTCACCCTTCACCCCTTTGACTAAAATTAGTACTTCTTCATCTTCTACTATAACCATCATTATTAATCTATCGTATTTTTCTGTTTAAACTAGCTATTGCAAATCAATAATTTTATTTTTTTTCCTGTGCTGCAAAGTTTTTTTTTATAAATCTATATATTTTCCAATTAGTTCTTGCCAAAAGGGTTCTATTTCAGAGGATTTTTATAAAATCTATACGGTATATTTTTCAGTAAATTCTGTCAACCATGGGTACACTCTCGGAGGACCTGTACGCCTCGCAACAGATCAACGTGCCCCTAAATCTGCCCTACATACTGAAGCAATACGCCAAGGCGGCCATCAAAACTCAACCGAGGGATCTCTTGCATTGGTCCTCAGCCTACTTCAGAGCCCTTGCTAACGGAGATGTGCCCCCCGTCAAAGACAGGATAGAGTATCCTCTGATCTCTACGCCATCGGGACTTACTGCTGGGTTCCTCAGGATTTTGATCAAACAGGTGAGAAAATATTATACATTAATTAAACAAAATATTAATACAAATTGATAATTATCATTAAACGAAAATCCCAATTAAATTACATTTCAACTATGATTTAATGCCACAATAACTATTGGTTTATTATACTGTCATGGATAGTGACAAGCACCATATAGACAATAGTCATACAATGAAGAGAAAACAAGATATTGAAACAAAACACAACAATTTTGTACATAATAGAACAATTTTGTACATCATAACACAAATAACAAAATAACAAATAACCTATATCTAAGACCATACAACATTTATAACTAATGCAACGTATTCAATGGTCGAAGATACTTCGCCACTCATAAAAACATTTCTCTAATAGCCAACATTTTAGATTAGTCTTGAAAGAGTTTAGGGTTTGGGCAGCTTTAATATTCTGGGGTAAACAGTTAAACACTTTTTTGCCAATGTAATTTGGGTTGTGCTCATAAAACCCTGTCCTGTGCTGTTCAACTCTGACTATAAGCCCTTGTATCTTGTATTGTGTTGATGAACATCCACACCTGTCAGCCAAATCATCTTTCATTTTATAAGCAAAGATTGCCAGATGATACAAATAGAGACTAGGAACCGTCAGAATTCTATTATCTTTGAATAGCGATCTACACGAGAAACGGGGTGGCTTTCTAAATATGATTCTTAGGACTTTGTTTTGGTCACGGAAGATTGAGGTAGAGAATCTTGATCCTCCCCACAGCAATATCCCATAAGACAGTAATGACTCATAACAACCATAGTAAGCAGAGATCACTGCCTCATGAACTAATACTCTACTGAGCCTGGACATTGCATACGCAGCTGAGTTTAACCTCCTAGAAAGAGATTGAACATGGGAGGACCATGTTAATCCCTGATCCACAGAAACCCCCAAAAAATCCGTTGCATCAGAGCGTAGTAGTAACCCTTTTGCCTCAACCTCAAACTCCAATTGATTCAACTAATCAGAGACTTTTCTTTTTCAATAAAATTCGTCTCTGAATGAATTGGATCTCTGATTCCTATGACATTTGAACAAATATATAATGTAATAATTTAAAAAAGAAAATAGCCTACTGTTTGTATTTTACATATTTATTACTGTAAAATGTTTTAATAAAAGGGTACCGGTATTCAAAGTTTTATATTGTTTTTATTAATTTTTATAATGTTATTTGTATTACAAATGGGAATAAATTGGAAGTTGCATGTGGTCAAATGCTCATTAATGAATAATTATTATTAAACAAAAATCCCAATTAAATGCTGTAGATCACCCCGAAGTCTTCTGCTACTGCAAATATTGACAACAGAGAAACAGCTACATCGAAATTCGATGAGAGATACTACACAACAAACTATTTTTGTCAGCCCAGGAATCAAACCCAGTACCTCCTAATTTTTGTTTAGTAGCGCTCATCGAATTTCCATCTAGCTGTTAACCCTGTTGTCAATATTTGAAGTAGAAGAAGTCTTCGGGGTGATCTACAGCATTTAATTGGGATTTTTGTTTAATAATAATTATTCATTAATTAGCATTTGACCACATGAAACTTCCAATTTATTCTCATCTGTAATACAAACTACATTATAAAAATTAATAAAACAATATAAAACTTTGAATACCCTTTCATTGAAACATTTTACAGTAATAAATGTAAAATACAAACAGTATTTTCTTTTTTAATTACATTATATATTCGTTTAAATGTCATAGGAATCAGAGATCCAATTCATTCAGAGATGACTTTTATTAAAAAAGAGAAGTATCTGATTGGTTATTGTGGCATTAAATCATAATTGAAATGTAACAGGCTTTTGTGCCTGTTATTATTATTTTGAAAGACGGCTTCTCTGATTGGTTCTCGTGGAATTAATCACGGTTAAAATTTAACCGCTGTTGTGCAACCGCACATGAGTCTTAGTTCATTAACTGTAGAACAAAATGTGAATTTTTCTTGACATCTTTAATCTATAGTTTCAAAGAACAATTGATGTATTGCGTTTCAAAACAAATATACAAACATCTCTTCATTCTCTAACATAATACTATATATCCAGTCTCAATCTCCGTCAACTTGATTTACGCTTCCATAAAAATTACAATGAGTTAAATAAATTATGAAACTATTTTTTAGTGTATATTTGTATTTTTGAATACTGTGATATATACATACATTCCCTGCTATTGTATTCATACAGAAATAAAGAATTTGAATTCGAATTAGTATAATATCTGCCTCATTTAGTGTACTGGAATTCTATAATTACGAATATATAGTCATCAGAGACGAAGTAGGCTAGAATAATTCTTCCACTATCTGATGTGTTGAAAACTCAAATATCATAAACTATCACTTCACTCTTGTATGTATGGCTACTTTATTAAAATTAATAAAAACTATATAAAAAACACGAATTAGGTACCCTTTTATTTAAAGTTTGAAATCTTTAAATAAAAAGCTACTCCATGTTTTTAATAACTCAAATAATAATAATATAATTATAATTATAATATGAATAATAATATAATTCATCAAGAAATTTTTAAAAATGGTTGACAACTTCTATTTGTGTTAAAATTATGGAAAAATATACCACAACAAAACTTCAACATTATCTGTGATTTTCATAATCATAAGGAGGCTGCTGATATAAAGCTCCTCGTCGAGAGTGAAATGCATACCTCAATTTTCCAAAAAGTCAGTGTTATTAAAAAATTTACAAAATAATTAACACAATGTCAAAACTACAACAAAGTTATTTTTATAATCCTCTGAAATATTTCAATCAAATAATTTTATTGACCAAAAAACAATGCATTATGAACAACTTACAATATCCATCCGACATTTCAGATAAAAATAAATTGTTACATGTTTAGAAAAAAGTTAGTAAGCTTTAAAACTAATATACATTAAGAAAAAAGAAACAATTCTGGAACAATAAAAGTACTAATTGCTGAATTATTTTTCATGTGTATTTACATTTTTTGTGTAGTTGAAAAGTTGATATTGTGGTGATTATTCATATTAAATGAAGGACTAAGAAATTGTCAAAAACAAAGATTTTCTGTCCACAAAAACCACAATTAAATGAAATACTAAGAAATTGTCAAAAAACACAGATTTTCTGTCCACAAAAACCACAATCAAATAAAAAAGGACTAAGAAATGTCGAAAACAACAGATTTTCTGTCCACAAAAACCACAATTAAATGAAAGGACTAAGAAATTGTCGAAAACAACAGATTTTCTGTCCACAAAAACCACAATCAAATAAAAGGACTAAGAAATTGTCGAAAACAACAGATTTTCTGTCCACAAAAACGACAATTAAATTAAAGAACTAAGAAATTGTCAAAAACCACAGATTTTCTGTCAAAAAAAATCACAATTAAATAGAAAGACTAAGAAATTGTCAAAAGCCACAGATTTTCTGTCCACCAAAACCACAATTAAATAAAGGACTAAGAAATTGTCAAT
>NW_024091850.1:0-17911 GCF_014356525.2 Nilaparvata lugens
TAAAATTCACCAGTTCATTTTCAAAATATTTTGTGGTGCTAAAATACCACTTTACACCTTTTCTTGACTGGACTAATTATATTATTTCTAAATACAGAACTATCATAAAATGGATAAAAAATTTCTAAAGAAAAACTATTCTTATTATTAAATCTTTATTAATTAAGTAAATTACATTATGAGTGAGTGTAATAGTAACGAACAAGATCATGAAATGAATATTATACTACTGAAAGTGTCTAAACCATACGAAGTATTTTCTAGTGTGATAAGGATTATTATAGAAATATTACTATAAATTATTGTATTCACAAAGTTGAAAGATGAATGAAGGTCTTTGGCAAGCATAAGCCAATCACAAGTCATAATAACCCCAAAGGTATGATCATTCAATATTACATTCTAATCTGTTATCATTCAGAAAAACTATCTCATCATATATGTTTGAACCGCATCCTATGTGGAAGTAATTGAGAAGTCAGCAGTAAATAAAACTCTATAAATTGAATTTATTCATTGGAAGGAAAGAAACATTTTACTCGTCTCTGACGTAACAAACACATCATAATCATTCTGCCTATGAAAATAATGTTCATGCAAATTAATTGCATCGAGATTGGAGAAAATGTTCTAACTAAATCTTGAAGAGGACACGTGACACTTCCTTTTGAATTCTTCCAAGTAAAGACCCTTACCATACACTTATAGTAACCCTTTTTACAGACTCCTTGAAATAGGAATTTCAAATAATTCGTACGAATGATCAGAGCCTTGTATAGAGAGTCTTCTCATCAGTATGGTGTGAAAGGTCTGACGAGAAGTGTCAAGTAGCTACAATAGCGGATTAAAACAGGGCTGTTTATTATCCCGATTTTTTTTCAATCTTCATGCACGATATCTGTGATTGTGTAGGAGGAGGTTTAAGGGTGGGAAGGGGAACTCTAGAATTAATTCGCTCCTATATGTTATCAGAATATGTAAGTGCCGCACTAAAATATAGAAGCTTTCTCGTGAATGAATTCGACTTTTAAATTGATAATATTGACGAATCTCATTGCTCATAAAACCTAATATTCTATTGTACTGATTTATTTTAATTATGTAACTGTGATTGTTAACTGGTGTGATTAATTGATTTATTTATGGCTCAATATACGACCTTTTTTTGGATTATTTGTTTATTGGTAGGCTAGTAGTTTTTACTATAAACATGTAATACAATACATTTTTTCGCTTTGAATACTTTTTTGCTTGTATGGAATAATCTCGATATCTAAATAACAATATACAGTAGAGTTTTTCTATTCCTGTATCCATAGAACAGTAGTCAATTCTTATGTTGCAGAATGGACATTCAATTTTTAGCAGCTTATCTAGATAAAAGTGCATCAGTGCATCAGTTTCTATTTCTGAACTTCATCTCGAGAATGGAATTCGTGATTATTACTCGTCATTTGTTTGACTAGTATGATAAGATTAAGATGTTTTCACCTAAAGATAGTAAATATCAACTCTGGCTGACGGCTTCGGCCATGCCTAAGAATTTTTGATTGTATAATTTCCAACTATGTTGTTGAAACTTGTATCTAGTGTAATCAATTTGTATTGTATGCTTGAAAAATGAAAATTCGTTATTTATCTATCTATCTACATTAATAGTGAGTTCTTGAAACCGATCTCCTGGTGACAATAATTTTGTCGGAGAAGGCTTAGTTGTTGAAATTGTGCTAGACCCTGAGGTCTGCGGATTTTTATCTGATCAATAATGTGATTCTAATTCTAGTGGTTTAAGGGTCTTGGAATTAAAAACATAGACATGCGGTTGACTGACTGCTCTTAATAATGAGAATAATATAGAGAATATTACAAAATACATCTTTACATGGATAATCTAATAATCAATCTGTCTTTAAGAGACCGAATACACATGTCTTTAAGAGACCAAATACCATACGTCTTTAAGAGACAATACGTCTTTAGAGACCAATTTACAGGGCACATCTGATACTGTAGTGGGGGTATCAAGTACTTATCTAAGATCTGTCGTCCTCGAGTCCGGTGTCCAAAGGGTGATGGATGAGGATGAAGGGTGAGGCCCCCAGGCATCGGGCTAGTGGCGTCAGATCGAAGATCGTCTTTCAGCCCCGCACGGCAAGGTCAGATGTCCGATATCACCGGCCATCTCGGTCGGCGAATTCGTAAGCCCTCGTTCGACAGCAAGGCATATTTACAGCACGATCCTCGAATGAGTATTCAGAATACACACACACAAAAAAAACCTGCAACATAAGTCACAAATACTTAGTAATGCTAGAATAATAACAATGCATACAATACATACAATTTACATTAAATATTAAATTAGAGGAATTTTAGGTTTAATTGTAGAATTGAAATCTATATTGAATGGGATTATGATAAGAAATTACTAATTAAAAGAATGATGACAGTTACAGAGTTACAGTTGATGTACAACCAGTGAGTATTTCAAACTTTACTCACGATTACAAAAGGTTAGAGATATAAATGACTCTACCAATAAAATAAAGAATAGGAAGATACTCCATTTAGTATCACTTCCTTTTACATTAGTATATCGTCATACATCTCAGATGTAAGACTACAAAATTGAGTAAAATATTTGAAAATAATGAAAAATTAATAAATTAATTGAATAATTGTTAAATCAGGGTTGTTACCTGATACATCAAAATAAGACAATACAACAATACTATAACATATGCATTACTCACCCTTAAATGGGTTTTCGACTGACACTAATCCATACCTACAATAATAATAAAGTGCAGCAGTCAACGCTCTGAATGGAAATTAACTATTGCATTAATAATTTAAAAGGATTAGCGATTTCAAAATGATGGGATAAATGATTCCCAATAATATAATTTTAGTCTCCGAGAGAGAATAAAAAACTGTCTGGAAAAGACATTATTGAATCAGGTCGATAAATATTAAGCTCAGAAACATGTCTGTACTCTACAGAATATAAAAGCGGTCTCAATAATTCTTGTTCGTTCTTTATTTTATTTTAAATGTGAGCCAATATTTAAGGCCAAATTAATTGTATATTTTTAATTTTCATTAGTTAATTCATTTCCAAAAAATCAAATTTAATTGCTCACTATTCAATAATTGGAATAGATTATTAAATTAAATCATCCACGTACCTGACGGAAGAAGACTGGAAGAGCCATCAATCATATAAAGTAATCTAAAGAACCACGATGCAAGGATAATTCACTTGAGTTCATTTTTACTTTCCTTGCACTATTACCATAGGTAAGGAAAGTATTGCTTTCCGAAAAAAATTAAGGTACCCCAATTTCCAAATTTCTATACGTTTCAAGGTCCCCTGAGTCCAAAAAAGTGGTTTTTGGGTATTGGCTGTCTGTTGTGTGTGTGTGTGGTGTGTGTGTGGTGTGTGTGTGTGTGTGTGTGGTGTGTGTGTGTGGTGTGTGTGTGTGTATGAGTGTATGTGCGTCTGTGTACACGATATCTCATCTCCCAGTTGACGGAATGACTTGAAATTTGGAACGAAAGGTCCTACAATATACTGTAAGGATCCGACAAGACAATTCCGATAAAATGTGATTCAAGATGGCGGCTAAAATAGCGAAAATGTTGTCAAAAACAGGGTTTTTCCGCGATTTTCTCGGAAACGGTTCCAACGATTCTGATTAGAGTTATACCCAGAATAGTCATCAATAAGCGCTATCAACTGTCACAAGTCCCATATCTGTAAAAATTCAGGAGCTCCGCCCATCAATGCAAAGTTTGATTTAAGATTCTCAATTATCAGGCTTTAGATACAATTCAACAAAATTTGAGTGGAAAGATTGAGCATGAGATATCTACAATTAATGTTCAGTAACATTTTCACCTGAAATCCAAAAAATTGTTGAAACGTGCATGGTACCACACCATCAAAGCACATATTCTATTAGTTATTCTGTTGATTACAATGATGAGACTGCAGACCCATAGAGGCCATTCCAAAATATGCAGTAATACTGCATATTATAGCAAATGTACATCTTTGATGTAATTTCTGTTTTCTATTTTTTGAATCATGACAAGTCACTTCTGACGCTTCCACATGCTGGTCCATAAAGCATAAGCTATATATATTATATATATATATATATATATATATATATATATATATATATATATATAATGAATAATAAATAAATACTACAGCAGTGCAGATTTAAAATGTTAAACTATTTTCAATCTGTAAGCCAAATTTAAATCTGCACTGCTGTAGTATTTATTATATTTTCATTTTATATATAATATATATATATATAATATATATATATATATTATAATATATATATATATAATATATAGCTTATGCTTTATGGACCAGCATGTGGAAGCGTCAGAAGTGACTTGTCATGATTCAAAAAATAGAAAACAGAAATTACATCAAAGATGTACATTTGCTATAATATGCAGTATTACTGCATATTTTGGAATGGCCTCTATGGGTCTGCCTCAAATGTCGATTCTCTGTAATACTCCTTCAATCCATTCAAGCCCCACATCACTTGCCACATGCACCTGCAATCCTCCCTTACATGGGAACAGAGGGCAGTTTGAAACCAAGTGTTCCATTGTCTGTATCTCGCCACATTCACAGTATGGGTCAGGTGTAAAGCCCCATAAGGCAAGAGACTGGGCGCATCTTCCAGTAGATGTCCGGAACCTGTTCAAACAGCACCACTGCCAGCGGCCAAGCAGTGTCCCTGGCACCTCTCCGTTTGGATCCTCAATTAGATGTTTATTCTTCACTGATGAGGAGGACCACCTTGCCTTCCAAATTGTTCCAATATCCTGACCATTCTGATCATCTAATCTCAGATACCTCCTAGATTGTAGCCGTCTTGCTGGTTTATTATTTAGCTCCTTAGCTATTGGAAACTCATTCCTTGAGACAACCCTGTTAACAAGTTGCCTTGTCTTATTCAATCTGCGGGGGTCTGGTGGCAGGACATTACAAAGCACAGGTAGCCAGTTGGTCTCTGTTGGTCTTATTGTGCCACTGATTTTTCTCATGGATTCATTTAGCTGCACATTGATCTTCCCCACATGTGCACTTTGTGCCCACACAGGTGAGCAGTATTCAGCCTGTACACCAAGGCAAGACTGGATGTTTGCAGCATTCCCACATTGCAACCCCAGGTTGTTCCAGCCAGTTTGCTTATAATATTGTTCCTGGTCTTTAACTTGTCTCTTACTCCCTCGAAGTGATGGCGGTAAGTTAGAGACCTATCAAGTCGCACACCTAAGTATCGAGGGGCTTCCTGATGTGTCAGTCTCTCTCCCAGAAAACCATATTTAGCCTTCTCCCTGCATCCCGATTACTGAGATGAAAAGCTGTTGTGACTGTCTTGGTTGGATTGAGTTTCAGGTGCCATGCCTTAAGTATTCTGCCAAATTCTCTAGATCTCTGTTGAGCATAGTTTCCAATACCTCAAATGAGGAGTCTTGTGCCACCAAGCCAATATCATCTGCATACACAAATTTTTGTGCTCCTGTGGTAGGGAGATCGGCGGTATACACATTAAAGAGCATTGGGATAGCACGGAGCCCTGAAGTAGACCATTCTGTATTCTCCTCACAGAGCTTTCCATACCACCATGTGCCACCCTCAGCGTTCTATTCGATAGCAGGATTGTATGAGGTTGACAGTTGCTCTACATTTCAATGTCCATGTAAGTTTTAGCAGCAGTGCACTGTGCCAGACTGTGTCATAGCCGAGCTAAGGTCAAGAAATACTGCCCCTGACTTCAGCTTCCTCTCAAAACCATGCTCTATGTAGGTTGTGATGGACAGCACTTGTTCTTCACAGCTACGGCCTTCCCTAAATCCTGCCTGTTCTGTGGTGGAAGACACTCTTCTACTCTCCAATAATCCTGGACAGCAGGACACACTCAAAAAGCTTATAGATGACAGATAGGAGTGATATTGGTCTGTAGCTCTTCGGGTCACTAGGCTCCTTTCCTGGCTTCAGAATGGCAACAACTTTTGCTCTCTTCTATACCACTGGTGTTCTGGATTGCTCCATAACAATTGTGAAGAGGTTGGTTAGCCAGTGTATGGCCTTGGGTCCCAGGTTCCTTATGAACTCAGGAAGGATGCCATCAACTCCAGCAGCTCTGCCCAGCTTGATGTTTTTGATTGCAGCTAACACCTCACTATGGTTCACTAGACTCACACTCAAAGCCAGATCTTTCAGTACATCCACGCAATTCTCTTCTCAATGTCGCTTCATATGCAGTGAGTCTCTGTGTGGTACATTGATATTGCTAACCTCACATATGGTGTCAGCTAATACATCAGGTGAGACTGTTGCATGGTTTGTGATTACTTTCGCTGCTCCCAGTCTTCTAAGAAGAGTCCATGATTTTCTACTGGAATGAGTAAAATCCATGCTCTCCATTGTAGCCACCCATCTGCTGCGTCTCTCCTCATCCAGTTTTTGCATCAGCTGGTTGGCAGTCTCATCACTGTGTGAATTCCTGTATTCTTTGAGAAGGTCACTACACTCCTTACTCCAGCAGGGAATGTTACTCTTCCTATGACATCTTGGCATTGATCTTCTAGCTGCCACATAAATCAGTTTGGTGAATCTATCATAATTCTCAATAGACTCTGGGATTCTGCTAACAGTCTTTTCTATCACTTCTGTGAAGTGGGTCCAGTCCACTCTACATAGATCCCATCTTGGCATTTCTCGATTTGGATAGATGGCAGCACCAATTCAAGTTCAATGATTGCGACACTATGCCGGGTTCTTGGAAAGCGGGATTCTATTGTTCTCTCAGTCATCAGTGGCTACCATTTTCGGAGCATGTCACAAAACAGAGTTCTGGTGATGATGTTGCTCTCCAGCATGCAGAATGGAAAGTAGGGCTCTGTTTTGCATCAAAGACCAGGAAGCAGCCAGCTCCCTCCATCTACTGCTCTAACTCTGCTCCATCAGCATTGACATGACTGTACCCCCATAGTGGACTGTGAGAATTGAAATCTCCTGCATATATACATGGGTGTTCCGCAGCCGGTAATAGAGGAGTGCTCCACCTTTCTGAGGGAGGCTTGTGGACATTGAAAATTGTTGTGTGTGCATATTTTATCCCAATGGAATGACAGTTTCCATCCACAGCTGTACATAGCATGGCCTTGTCCTGGGTAATATATGTGGCAAGACCATGCTTGTCATGAAGAAGAAAATTGATCAAAGAATACCCTGGGATTTTTAGCCTGCTCTCGGCATTTGTAGCAACATGTGTCTCTTGAAGGAGTATTACATCTATTTTGAGGTCCCTCATCATCTCACCACATTTTCAGCCTTTGATCTAGAATTCCTTCAATGTTGAGCTGAGCAACTCTTGGATTATTATGCCTGATTTCAAGCAGAGTATTGTCATTATAATTTTAAGATTGCTGTGTTGATTTATTATATAATATTATATTATAATTATATATTATATTATATTATATTATATTATATTATATTCAAGCTTCAGTAATTCACCTTCTGAGTTTGATTATTTCTTAAGCCTTTCAGTTACCATGTCTGACACTCAGCATTCTGTTAAGAGCCGATCAAAGGACGGTCTTTGAAATAACTTCAAACTGGATTAATGGAACAGATACGAGTGAATGTATTGTGTGGGCTGGATTGAGGCATAGACAAACAATAGTGTAAGTAGATATCCCATGGTATAGGGCGTTTATGTCGCAACTTCTACTGTTATCTCAAGCCGATTACTGTCGATTATTGTCGATTTCTGCTGTTTTGACCGGTGAGAGTGTATGAATGGCACAATATGAGAGACTGACTACCAGCGTCATGAAGCTTCACAGGAAAGAACTACGTGGACTATCAGCTTGAGATAACAGTAAAAGTTGCGACATAAACACCCTATACCATGGGATATCTACTTATGCTATTGTTTCTCTATAATTGAGGTTATTTATAATTCTTTATCCTCACCCACGGATATATCAGCTCTTATCTGTTACCGACTTCAACTCATTGGTGAACATCTTACTACATGCGGCAGCAGCTGGGGGTAATATAATCCCTTACAGTCTATATATATAAAAATGAATGTCTGTTTGTGTGTTTGTTAGTGAGTTTGTTTCTTTGTTTGTTCCCTATACTCAAAAACTACTTGACAGAACGACATGAAACTTTGGGAATATGTTGTGCTAATATTGGGGATGGTTCTGACCAGAAATTTTAATAGGGGGGCTAACAATAATTATTTATTAATCCATTCTACAGACCTATGTTTTCGGAATTTTGGCCGAGCGGCTACCAAAGACAGAAAGATGATCATGATTTAAGATCATATTGTCATAATATGATTCAGCATCTAGAGTTAGCTACCAGCTGTAATAAACACGTCACCATGTGATAAATTGTGTACTGGTATCAAAACGGTAGTTTGGAGTTGCAGTGTTATTGATTGGTAACCAGCTGTAGATAATGGCTCCTTGGAAGTCCTATACAAATTATTATCACTCCCCTACTGGAAAATGTTGGAAAAAAGTATTCGCATGAAAGAAAGTTGTTCATTATTGCATTCATAAATTACTGCAGAATGACAGACTAATTTACATTTTTAAATACAGCTTAGCTTATATTCATCCTGAAATGGAAGATGGAAAGAATATGGAATTCTGTGTGATTCATCGTATATCGCATATTCCCTGGACCATCATTGACAATCACACTATGAACGCATCAAATTCATCTTTGAAACACTGAATTTAACCTATCTATTTTTCCAATTCAACACTCTACTACCTTACTACATCACTACCATTGATTGAGAAGAAAATGTTTTTGGAATAATAAATGCTGCATAACTAAGCACATAGGAAGACCATACTAAAATTTGATCGCCCCAACAGCTTATAAAAATTCAGCACGTGAGTGATATATCATCTAAATATATAAGTTAGGGCGCCCTCAGTGCTTCGAGTAAACAAATATAAAAGCTAGCTCGTCGGAAAGGTCATAAATATTGAAAATTAATACAAAACTTGCGCAAGCCTTGAGAAGGTATAAGAAATATTTTATTGTATAAGAATAAGTCAATTTACATATCCAAGGTACACAAATTGAAGGAATATTAAATTTTAATCTTGTAATGCAAACGCTCACTCCATCATTGATTCTTTTAATAATTTGTAATGATATAATGTAGCTCTTGTTCACTGGATAAATTGATTCATCTATTCCATCAGAGGCCGAACCTTATGCCCTGATATATATATATATATATATATATATATATATATATATATATATATATATTATTGAGGAATATACTGAGAACTACAGAATTAATATATTTATAATATCTGATTTATCAATTTATTATTCTATGATTTTTGGAATAAGATATGAAGTGAGATTGCCCAAATCGACAAGCAACAGCAAGTCGATACCTAAGCTGCATACCAATGAATGCATATTATCGATGAATTGAGAAAGCACATGGTAATGTTTCGTGCTAAAGAGCTGAAGAATAGTGTACCAGTCTGTGATATTTTCTTTTGATATATTTATTCTTGTTTTTTGTTGTGTATGTTTTGTTGCTCTATATATTTCCCATATTTATCTGACTTTTAATATTCATTTGTACAATATATGTATCAAATTTTTCATGGTGTACCATTTATTTTATTCCCCAATACCACGCAGGACAAATCTCATATCTATTTATTACTTATCAGTATTAAATCATTAAGAGAGTTACCATCCAATTTTATCAGTAATAGAATAAGCTGGTTACACAACAATATATTGCATTGTTAATTATTAAATTCTCTGGAAATAATACATTCCAGAGATTTCTATAAATTATTCAAAAGCAATAAACTGCAGGAGCTCCTGAGCGAGCCTATAAGGATTTTATCGAAATTGTATTCTAAAAAACCGACCAGACTTATATATTTTCACACCCATGCTTTACGGATTGCAGCCAAGCTGAGGCAAATCGTTATTCATTAAAAAATAACGTCAGATAAACATGGCGCCCAACGTGGGGCTGGTGATGAGAACAGAGCTCATTAAATCATTATTGAGAGTAAATCAAGACTATATATTGCTGATAATAACTTAAGACAAGTCTATACATAATGAGATTTGTCGTGAATGGATGATAGATAGTAAGAGCATATTGGGGAAAGCAGGCAAGTAAAAACTACTTTTTGGGAATCAATAGCTCTAAACAAGAAGAAATTATTTTATAAAATTTTATTATTATTGCTAAAACTATATTTCAGAGAGAACTATATCATTTTATGGGCCTAAACTGCTGAAACCTGTCTAGTCATTAATAGTTTAATTATAAGCCGGTGGAGAATGATATATAAACCACAGTCTGTAAGCTAGTCAGGAATCAACATTTCAATACATGAATATTGATATATTATAAGAACTCAAGTAATAAATACCTGATAATTTGTAGCCAAAGCACATTGCACACAACTATTCGCTGTGAATCCCTCCTTGTGTCTTTATAAAACACCTGTTGCGTATTATTCATCACTTTTTTAATTTGCACTTGACACACATTAGTAACATGAACCACACTCTCACAGACTCTGAAGTTTTGTACATGTATGGCGGTTGTCCAGACCCCACTTTGTCGACTCCCAGCACATCAACTACCTCCATGGTAGATGTCAATACGCCATGAGAAAAGGAACCAGGAAGTGTTGGGTCAATAGTTTTTGATCCACAAAATTTGCAACCTCTGTCATCCACTCAGATCGACGACACTGACACACCGCTAAACCAGAGGATAGCAGAGATCAACGTCGAGGGGGGCGAGGAGCAGCCCGCAGATCCAGTATTCCTGGAGGCCGAGTCACATCTGACGAAACAAAGTATATTTTCAGATACCAAGCTAGATCCATTTGAAAAGGTAATAATGGAGCAAACTAGTAGTATGTTCACTATCATGCTACAGAATACAATGGATAATATGATGCAGGAAATTAAAAAAGAATACACAACAATTGAAGAGGCAATAAAAACAAACAGTAGAGCAGGGTATGAAGGAGACAGCGGACGCCATACAGTCAATAGAATGGAGGTTTGATGCTATTGATAGCAAAGTAGAAAATCATAGGGGAGAGTTAAAAGCAATGATAAATTCACAAAGGGAAAGTCAGGATGAAATTACAACAGGATTAGCAGAAAGAATAGATACAGTTACCTGCGAACTGAATGAAAAAATAGATAACCTAACAATACAAACCACCACACCTATTCAAGAAATAGCAACCAGCATTAGAGCCGATTGCCAACAAGAAATACAAAAACAGATTACAATTGCTAACCAGAATATATCTTCTACAGTAGATAGAGATACTAATAATATCACAGCTATGCACAACAAACAGACCAGCATGCATACACAAATGAATCAATTACAAAGCAATCTAAATCAGACCACAGAAACATGTAAAGCTTTAAATGGAACTCTGTAAATACAAAAAGCCACTCTAACACAATTAAACCAAGAGATGAAGAATATAAAAACTTCAAGTAATAATCAATGGCAAAAAGCGCATGAGAAAATAATAGCATTAGAAAATCAAATCCAGCAACAACATCATGGAATTCAAGCAGAGGGCATCAATTCACATGGTATACTGCAGGGACTGGGCAGATTCGATAATACTGATTGCCATTTGCAACCTCAACCGTTCATTGACCAAATAAAATTAGTACAAACTCTTGCACCCACCTCTTGGAGTATGTGGCGACTCTGTTTGACCAGCTTACTAAGTGGCGAACCCCCGTTGTTTTTCCGGAGTAGAGCCCATGAGTTTACATCATTGGAGGAGTTTATCACTGTCTTCCTGGAACAGTATTGGAGCAGAAGTAAACAGTTGGAAGTACTAGCAGATATCATATCATGCGATTTCAATCCTAATTTCGATGGTGCATATTCCACTTTCGTCACTGCCCTACAGTTCAAGATTCTCAGCTGAACGAGCCAATAAACGACTCTGCCTTAGTGAGTATCATTTTAAAAAAGCTACCTTTCCGAGTTAGAATGGCGCTCGCCACTCAACCAATAACCGATTGTAAACATTCAATAAACCATCTATATGGCATACAATCTGTGATAGCAATACCAAATCACCGGTCAGACCAGTCGTATACACAAAATCAGTATAATTCAAAAATTAATCAATACACCAGCCAAGCTTATGAACCAGTACCATATGATCGCTCCCAACCTACTCCTCAATTTGAACACCACAACAATCAGGCACAAAATAATAACTGGAAAAATAGAAGTTTTCAAAATCGCCCAACAAACCATTACTCACAGCAAAATAATCGAAGGAATTATTATGATGGCCGTGATCGATTGAACACAAATTAGGGTTATGTTCACAATAATTATAACAGAAATCATAAACCACCAACACAACAAATAAGTATAAATTACACAGTAGAGCATGTGTCCAGATTAAATCAACAAGATACACAAGATAAACCACCACCAAACACAGAGAAGACTACATCTAAATTATGAATATATGATACCCCCGATATAATACATACAAGCTCAGAAAAAACAAATAAAGAAAATAAAGATACTTCAGCATCATATACTACTTCTAGAAATGATTTACCAGAAATTCTATTAGAAGAACAGAAAACAATAAAAGATAAACCACCACCAAAAACCGCCGCTCACAATGCACACAAAACCAGCCGCAAGCAACAACCCATTTTAAACATACTGTCCCCACCAACGATCCATCACTGCAGGAAGAGCCACCGAGGAACACCAGGATCATACAATCAAGGAGCTGGTGAATATGGAGCCTGCATGCAATCTACCCGCTTTGAACACCACACCTGTGCATCATTTGACCCCACCGAGGCATACCAAGGACACCAAGAGGGAGTACCGAGAGGACAACATGCAAGACTGAAGGAGCGCCCACCGCAAGGCCCGGAGACGGAAGCACCCGAGGAGGACACCGGACGACCGACATCAGGACTGGGAGGACGGACTACAGGACCGAAGGAACCAGCATTGCAAGGCCCGGAGACGGAAGCACCCGAGGAGGAACCGCACGTGCGCATACCGGCCGCATGCTCGTTTCAAACGCCCGAAGAGGACACCGGACCGACACCAGGATGGAGGACAGGAAGAGACCACTGATGGCATTCATCCGCAGCACATACACTTTAAGGGAGCTGCTCAGCGATGTGACCAGAAAAATGGACCAAATAAATGGGATGAAACCGAAACTACTAGAAGGACTACTATGGATTCATGCATGGATAATAATAAAGTGGACTACTTATGGAGATTGATAAAGAATAGGAGGTGTTTAATAAGAATAAGAGAAATAAGAAGTAATTTAAATAAAATGGAAGTACCTGGCTAATATATGTGAGAGGTTATATTATTGAAGAAATGATAAGTGTACTGATTTATTGTATTGTGTGGATTAACATGGCTGTGATATTAATGAAAGACTATGATGTGAATATGATGAAAAAGATTGTAATGTTATTGTTGAAAGAATTTATTATTGTTGATTGGGAGTCCAATATTATTGAATTGTTTATTATGATGATGAAGACTAATAATGAATTTAAGTGGAAAGTACCGGATGAAGATGATTGGAAGCTTTATATTATAAAGTTGTGTTGGTGTAGTTAGAATTGTAAACAATCCCACCAAAGTGAAAATATTGAGACTCAATGAAAGAGAAATGAAACTCAATGGAATAAATAGAAATAATAAGAAAGAAAGCAAAACCAGATCAATGAATTGTTTGAAAAAGTATACCAGATACCAGGGTTTTGAATTCATGAAAGATAAATTATCATTAGGACAACCTCACCAATCAATAGAAGATAACCTAACGGCCTACAGCAACATCTACAGACAGAAACGCAAGAATATGCAAGAAAACCACGAAAGTTCTACATGCCATATCACGAATTTGAAAGAAAATACGATAAGAAGTCAAATGGAAAACATTATTATCGACTAATTACTGACCTATCTTAATAAATTTAATATTGGTGTAGAACCTTGTGTCAACAATCCGATTTTTAATTCCTTCCAACTGTTGGAGGCCTGGAACAAACAAAAGAACAATTTTGATTATGTATTTTCTTACCAGCATCGTATAAAAAAGGGCACAAGAAGGGATAGGAAAAACAAAATATGTAAATGACCTTAAAATGTGGAAATTGTAACAAATAGGTTAACTCTGTATTGATGGAATAGAAGCTAGAAAATTATTGATGGAAAAAGGCGGAAATCTAGAAATCCAGTCAGCTGGCCAAAGCCAACTAGATCCAGTATGTAGCTCACACATATATATTTATGAAAAGTATTGTACCCAAAAAGCTATTAATAAAGTTATTGTGATGTATCTATTAATTTTAATATATTTATTTATATGTTTTATAATATTATATCATTGTTAATACCATGTTGTTACTGAGAAACCTCAATTGAAACAAGTTACCATAGAACCTAAACCAAATATATAGCAAAAAGGAGAATTGTACCAGATTTATAGAACATTGTTAATATTTGGAGACCAAGAAATTGTAATGAAGTATGAGCCCCAAAAATTGTTGCTCGAAACTATTCTTCAAAGAGATTTATTGTATGAGAATCAGATGTTTATTGTATGAAGATAAGTTGGTACCACTGCAAGCGGCAGATTTGAAAGTATTGTACTGTGTTTGTAGAGAGAGGAAATATGTTAAGATGTTGTATTTGTGATATTTTTGTGTTGATAAGGAGGAATTTGTTATTGTTTTGATGGAGATTTAAGGGAGCATAAGCACATAAGGTCTGCGGATTATTATGATATTTGAAGGTGTTCTTGGTGGATATTTATAGGTTATGTAGATATGTTGAAGAAAGAATTTGTATAAAAACATTGTTGATTCTCAAAATATTTTGAATTCAAATGTGGGGGCGCGTGTAACATATTAAAATCTGATGGGTAAACAAAATCCCTATTTGGGGAATTTTATAGGTCTGAAGTGAAATAGCTAGTCTAGTATAGCCAAATGTGATAACAATTATTAAAAGATTAGATAATAACAAGTATCATGGCTAAAATTAGAACAGCCGAATAGAAAAAGGAAGTTATTTGTTTTTTATATTATATTATATAAAGTATTTGAAAAATTGAGGTTAGGCTTAAATACCTACTGATCGCGACATAACGCGTTATCGATCGAGTCGCATAACGTGAAATCTAGCCAGACACCTTGGCAAAAATTTATTGTAAACAAACAGTATTCAAACTGGAGGACTTTGGAAAGCACATGGCTAATTGTTATAGAAACAATTTATAAACCCTATAAAAATATATTATATGTAATAAATTAATATACTTGAACCACCAAATAAAAATAAATTAGAGTATTAAGGAAGTGGGATGTTCCTAGGCGCATGTACACAGTAGTGAATTTACATGAAACAATCAAATTGTAGTAATCGATGGGCGGCAATAGAGAGCCGATCAAATGTATTCATAAATATTTCTATAATGATAAGATTTTATAGATTTTTATTATTCAGTTTATGTATTGGACATGGCCTGAGGGAATATAAAATATCATACATATGATATAGGTAATGGTTTAGTAGATTGGCATGGACTATTTGAACCTTTTAATGGCGTAGTAGCAAATTATTTAAATTTATGTAAATTTGCAAGTGGAAATGAAAATTGTAGAAATAAAAGTAGAACCTGCACACTTGCCTGCCAGACACCACTATGGAATGACACTAAAATTTGTAGAGCACAAGACCCTTTATTACATTGTACTTTTAAAGACTTAAAGTTTAAATTCATTAATTAATTTTCCATAAGACTTAGTGATGCTGCATAAAGCGAAAGTCATTCATTTAATCCCTTGGAGAAGACGACTTCGGCCATCAAAAATTCAGGACTACCAAGAAATTCGGATTGCCGCCAACAGCTTATAAAAATTCAGCACGTGAGTGATTTATCATCGAAATATATAAGTTAGGGCGCCCTCAGTGCTTCGAGTGAAACAAATATAAAAGCTAGCTCGTCGGAAAGGTCATAAATATTAAAAATTAATACAAAACTTGCGCAAGTCTTAAGAAGGTATAAGAAATATTTTATTAAATAAGAATAAGTCAATTACATATCCTAGGTACACAAATTAAAGGAATATTAAATTTCAATCTTGTAATGCAAACGCTCACTCCATCATTGATTCTATTTGATAATTTGTAATGATATAATGTAGCTCTTGTTCACTGGATAAATTGATTCATCTATTTCCATCAGAGGCCGAACCTTATGCCCTGAGATATATATATATATATATCTATATATATATATATATATATCTATATATATATATATTATTGAGAAATATACTGAAAACTACAGTATTAATATATTAATAATCTTCGATTTTCATTTTTATTATTCTATGATTCTTGGAATAAGATATAATGAGATTGCCTAAATCGACAAGCAACAGCAAGTCGATACCCAAGCTGCATACCAATGAATGCATATTATCAATGAATCGAAAAAAGCACATGGTGATTTTTCGTGCTAAGAGCTAAAGAATTGTACCAGTCTGTCATATTTCTTTGATATATTAATTTATTCTTGTTTTTTGTTGTGTATTGTTTTGTTGCTCTATATTTTTCCCATATTTATCTGACTTTTAATATTTATTCGTACAATATATGTATCAAATTTTTTATGTGTGACTACCATTTATTTTATTCCTCAATACCACGCAGGACAAATCTCATATCTATTTATTACTTATCAGTATTAATCATTAAGAGAGTTACCATCCAATTTTATCAGTAATAGAATAAGCTGGTTTACACAACAATATATTGCATTGTTAATTATTAAATTCTCTGGAAATGATACATTCCAAAGATTTCTATAAATTGTTTAAAAGCAACAAACTGCAGGAGCTCCTGAGCGAGCCTATAAGGATTTTTTCGAATTGTATTCTAAAAAACCGACCAGACTATATATTTTTCACCTATATATTTTCACACTCATGCTTTACTGATTGCAGCCAAGCCAGGCAAATCGTTATTCATTAAAATTAACGTCAGAGGCTCAACTCATGTTCATTGCGACTCAGGTCGATAAGAGATTCGACTCTAGTCGAGAGCATGTGTTTCCAAATGGTTACAGACCAGTTGACTCTAGTCTCCGCGACTGTTGTCACCATTTGAAAATACATGCTCTCGACTAGAGTCGAGTCTCTTCTCGACTTGAGTCGCGTAGTTTGAGTTGAGACTAAATATGTTCGAATCTATGTCATTCATACAGTTTTTTTCAGCTCCTCTGTATGATAGATTTGCGTGATCGATTAGTCTATATGATTATGATCATAGTATCATGATTATGATTTGACGTAACTATTACGATGAATATTGTTGCATCAATCTTGATTGAATTATGTTTCGAGCACATCTATGATCTCAAACTACCAGAAACGTATCAGGAAAATGAATCCGAACAACCAGGAAGCAACTAATTCTGAACATATTAAGAATTCATTGAAAAGACGATTACTTCAAATCAATACCACTGATCATAATGAATTTATTACTGTTGAATGAAAAACAACATTGAATACATAGGCTACTTATAATTTCTATTGAAACAAGGAATTTTTTCATGTTATGTAGCAATTAATTAACGTATTTGATCTGTAACGCTGGCATTTCCCATCGAGATCCGAGAGGCCGTGGTATCCTTCATGTCACGTTTCAAAAACGCTTTCCATGCTTCAAAATTTGTCAATTCACACCGCCGTGGCGTGACTTGG
>NW_024091851.1:0-17809 GCF_014356525.2 Nilaparvata lugens
TCTGATTAATTTCGGAATCAGCTTTCCTAATTTTTCAGTTTTCAAAAGCTCTTGACAGTCGGTTGTTACAGCTATAATAGATTTTTTTTCATTTGAGGGGTCTAGAATCAAAACTCACATTATCCATTTTTGACGAAATTTAGTTAGCACTGGATTCCTACAGAAAAAGATGCGAGAAATTCAATGGTGCTAATAGTTCTTCTCTAAAATCACATTATCCCACATAAAATGGAACCAAAAGTTGTGGGTTAGTGTCAAAACTGACAATATCCGTAGGATAATGTGAGTTTTGTCAGTTAGGCAGCTGTAGCCAATGAGAGAGCAGCATTCAGGTCATGTGACTCCTGTCAAACATCATTGTAGCAAAGCAGTCCATAGCTGCAGAATATTCGAGTATTGAGTGGTTAGAATCTTTATTAGAGTCAATTTATTTTATTGTGTTAGAATCTTTTGTTCAATGGATATCTCAGTGACGCCAGTGCAGAGTAATGAGAGAGCTAGAAAACCTAAAAAGTCACCATTGCAGTGGAAGAAAGCTAAATTGAAGACAGAACGGTAAGTTTCAGTATAACTACAAACCATGCTTTCATGCCTTGTTCTGTTTTAGATTCTTGTAATTTCTCTAATTATTGCATAACAGATGATACAATTTCTAAATAGGAATGATTGTGGGAGCTTTCACTTTTTAAACTAAGCCACTTAAAATTAATATAACTTACTAAGCCAGAAGAGAGCAAACAAATTAGGCATAACCTAAAAGTTGCTTTCTTTGGTTTTAGGTACAAGCCCAAGAGTATGCCGGACAAACCAACTTGTGGACACAGCAGTCAATCCTTTCAATGTTGTTCGCTTGATATGTGTGATTTGAAAAAGTTTCATTCTTTATTCTATAAAAAGACAGAAAAAGAATATCAGGATCATTTCGTTTTAAAGTATGTTGAGATTGTGAATGTGAGGAGAAGGCGTCCAAATCAACGGAAAAATCAAAATGAAGTATCCAAGTACAAGAAACAAATGAGGAGTACACGTTATTTTGTATTAAATAAAAAGAAGGAGAGGGTGCCTGTTTGTTTGAATGCATTCATTGGTATTCTGGGCATATCCAGATTCAGAGTCAATAATATTACAAAAACATTCCATGAACAGGGCTTTATAACTGAGAAAAGGGGAGGTTTTAAGAGGACAGCAGAATTTGCTCCAAAAAAGATTAATGTCATGAAGTTTATTGAAAAATTGCAGTGCATTGAGAGCCACTATTGTCGAAAAGAGAGTAATAGAAAATATTTGTCCTCTGATTTGAGTATCAAGAAATTGTTCATGATGTATTCAGCTGAAAATGGAAATGTACCTGTCAAGGAATCATACTTCCGTAACATTTTCAATACCAACTATAATTTGGGTTTTCGATCTCCTCGAACTGATGTTTGTTCTACGTGCTTGTGCCTACAAGAAAAAATCAAAGCTGAAAGTGATCCAGGTAAAAAGTCTAACTTGTTGATTGAGAAACGTGTACATAAATTGCGTGCAAAAGCGTTCTATAATAAACTCCAGGACACAGACGAAAATCTTCTTATCTTATCCTTCGACTGCCAGAAAAATCTTCCAATCCCCAAATTGCCAGACCAATCAACTTATTATTCAAGACAAATTTATGTACAGAATTTTTCAGTTGTGAGAGGTCATAGTAAGTCACAGTTGAACAAGGAATCAGTCACTTCTTATTGCTGGACAGAGAATAAATTCGACAAAGATTCAAACACCATCGCTTCATGTGTTTTTGACACCTTGAGATCTATCGATTTGACCCCCTACAATAGGATTAGACTGATATCTGACGGGTGCGGCGGACAAAATAAAAATAGCATTTTTATAGGAATGTGCAGCTTCTGGTTGAGTTCTGTGGCACCAAGTAACATTGAAGAAATTGAGGTAGTATATCCCATTACAGGGCACAGTTTCCTTCCAGCAGACAGGGTTTTTGGGAACATTGAAAAAATTTTGAAAAAGAAAGAAGTCATAACTACTTATGAAGAAGTATACGATATTATATCGGAGCATGCAACTATAAAAATCCTTGGAAAAGACTGTGAAGTAGCTGATTTTAAAAATGTAGTCAAAAGAAACATGAAAGATACCCAAAAATGGCCTTTTAAAATCTCCCAATGTAAACGCATTTACATAAAAGCTCCAAAAAATGCACGAAATAAAGTTCTGGTCAGAGGTGAGCCCACGTATGTAAGTGATTTGTCTGATAAGTATTGGAACCTAATGAAAAATGGTAAAAAACCTAATCCGGACTTGAATCCTGACATTATAGAAGAGAAAAATTATCTTGCGGAGGAGAAAAAAAAAGATGTCGACAAACTACTTAAAAAACATTTTGGTGAGGATTGGCGACTCATCGATAATCTGGAGTTCTATAAGAAAGCAATAGACAATAATGGTGAAGAAGAACAAGAACCAATAATATATTTTGAATGTGGATGTGAAGATGAAAATATGAATAATCAGTTCACTATTTGAAAAAAATATTTTAATTTTCTGATCAACATTTATTTTATTTTTATCCTTTTGAATTATTAACAGTGTATCAATAAAAGTTTAATTTGTAAGAAGAATGTTTTTTTCAATCACCTTCCTTACCAAATAACTCTTCTGGCTTGGTAATTTGTGTCAATAGCCCATATAATATTTCAAAAAGACAGTATTATAGTCTACTAGTGGGACAAAATTAAAGAGATTCGAACTCACAATAATTTCGACAAAACTCATTTTCAAAACTTACAATATCCAGAATATTCAGTATCAAATCTCACATTATCCCAGGATGAGTGTCAAAACTCACATTATCCATATTATTTACCTATTTTTTCTTGATTCTGTGGAGAAATGTCTGACTTTCAATATCAATTTCTATTTGAATACCTCAAATGAACATGAAAACACGAGCCATAAGTATCTTTCTTTGGAATCACAATGTGAGCAAGTTTTTTGGCTGTACTGAAAAATTTGATTTTTGGATAATGTGAGTTTTGATTCTAGACCCCTCAATTGCTATATGACATAAGATTGACAGTTCAAACTTTATTAAGTTGTCAAAACATTATCTTGTTAATATACTGAATCTAATTCAACTAGTTATCTAAACAAGAATATCATCATGAGGGAATCAATAACTCCACAAGAACGATTGGCTCTAACTTTGAGATTCTTGACATTAGGCGATTCATTTGTTGGTTTCCAATATCTATTCTGAATCTCAAAAAAAGAAAATTTCTACAATAATTCCAGAAGTTATGATGACCTAATCAAAGCACTTAACACTGTCTCACAAAATTGACAGTCCTCTTTAAGGAAATTAGCCATAAATTGAATCAAATACTAAATTGCTGCCCATTTTAAACTAACTCTGCTCATACACATGACAAAACAAGATTCTCCAAAAGATTAGCTTCAAGATTTACCTTTAAGGGAATACTGGTTCAAAGTTTGAATAAATCTCTCTATAGATAGCCTAGCTATCTAAAACGTATAATATCATATTGAAGATTACAATTTTAATTAACAACTCTGATTGATAACATGAAACAAACACAAGATGATTTGATAGCCACAGTAAAATAATATTTGAGCTATACTTTCTTGTAGGAACCCTTTAGAGAAGCTTTTTTCACTTGAATTATGCAGTTCTAAATTTGTTAATCATGATACAAATTATATATTCCATGCATGTTTCTATTTAAATATTTGACAATCCACATATCCTACAAAATTACAAAAATCCTACAATTTACAATTAGTTATTGGATCACAATTTGATTTGTCATTCATTAACCTAATTCATTGGAATTAGGTTATGACGCCTTCAATGTTTACGTTTTGCCTCACCCGTATGGCAAAAACGCGTCCACACGTACATTCAATGCTCGCCCGAGGCGCCTTTGAGCACGCCAAAATACCGACAGGGTTCCGGTTCGCCCACATGCCTCAGCGAACAGTGTCCACACGTGCGAATGCAAGCCCATACACGTATGCTCACCCGAGGCAAACGTACGTGTGTACACCGTTGAACAAAAAGGCGACAGAAGAGAAAAATGGCTGAAAAAAGAAGATGGCCGTCTGAACGATTGTCTGATATTATTTTGTGCGTTGTGCGTTCGATCCTTTCTTTATTGTTTGCCGACTCATAAAGGGAATCCTCCCTCAGCGAACACTCTTTTTCATCTCAACAGTAACCGGAATATCTGCATTCTGAAAAGGTTGAAGTGAAGAAGATAGTTTAAAGAGGTTTGTAGAAATGATAAATGTGATCAGTATTCCAGAACCGGTCCTTCAACCCTTTCGCTTTTCGCTGTCAGCCAGCCCTAGGTCCCTTGTTTTGGATCCTTATGTTTGACTATTCATCCTTTTCTACGACTCCCCCTCTTCAGTTTTGCACCCTTTAGCAGCTCCTGCTTTGAGAAGGCCATCTCTGTTTACAGTCGATTGGCTCTCCCATTGAATAGTAGATGTTCCCCCGATCTGGTGGATGAACTCAGTGGGTGCTGTGTGGGTGCAATTTCATTTTTTCAAGTTTATTCAAGGTTTTAGGACTTGCAAGATAACTTTGTTTAGAATCATGTTTAGTGATTGACATACCGATGTGTTTCAAGCTTGTTTTATATAGGCCTACAGATTACCTGGAACAGGTAGGCTAGGATTCTTTTGTTTTAAAGCTTATTTTATTTTATTAAATTTACCATCAACTATTTGTTCAAACTTTCGAGCTTGATTATTTATGCTTTTTGCAAATTGTTTTATCGAGAGAAGGCTTTTTGTTTATGGTAGTTAGATACATTGAAAACCTAACCTTCATTTTTTTTATCTTGTTGGAGCATTTGTTTGAGAAAACCAGAATTTTGTGTTCACTTTTTTAGATATTATTCAAAAATAACATTACAATATAACTCTCTGACCGCGTATTAAGTATACTGTATTCACTTTAATTCTCATCAAGGATTTTATTTACTTGGAAATTTCGCAAAGTAACCAATAAAAACTAGGCTATTTGCAATTTTTAGATCTGACTCAAGGATGCTTTTTATTGATAAACCATACTTTCCATTATGAGTAATGTAGGTATTGCAACTCATGATGCAATTCAATATAAAAATCTTTACCATCAAAATTTATTGTAAACTTTGAACCCTTGAAGGCTTCAACGAGATTAAATGAGAAATTCGAAAAAAAGTCCGAAATTTTGGGGGTGAAGCCGCCTTCTGGCATGTTAGCAAATTTCGGATTCGAATTCAGCGCCCAAAAATACATATAGAACCGTCGAGAAAAATTCTTTCGGGGCTGTTTCCTGAAAAACGACCATTTGACTGGACTATAACCTCTACCTCCATAAACAAAGCCATAGTGCATTCTAGTGACGTCAGCACAGTTAGGGCTCACCACCTCATTCACCAACAAAAACACTACCGTGGCTGATATAGATCAGCTGAAATCAACAAATGTGAGTTAGTGTTTTTATTGGTGTAGGAGGTGGTGAGTAGCCCTACCTGTGCTGACGTCACCAGAATGCACTATGGCTTTGTTTACGGAGCTAGTGGTATAACTGGCTTGAGGGTACAAATAGAACTGTCAGGCCGATATGAAATTTTCAGCTCCCTATTGAACTTCTATATCTTTTATATCTATATCAATGGCTGCAAATGTTTTTATCATTGTACAGCTGTTTAGTGGCATTGATCTCCACCGTGACTTACTTGTTCTAGTATTAAGTTCTTTTCGCAACTTAGTATTTCTTTCACGTTGAACACTCAATCATAAAATAACCAAACGTATTTGAATTGAGAACATATAAAAGCAATTTTATATATTTTCAGTCATTATTTCTTCAAATTTCTTAATTAGCATTATTTTTTTTGTTCGTATTATCAATTATTTAAAATGTATGATGATTATTCAATGATAAAACATTTAATGCACTACCTATGCACAATACATGTCAAATTTATAGATATTTTCAATGCTCATAAGGTACAAAGTGTTTTATTAAAATGACTCATATCATCTACCTTGTGTCTCTTTCGGTTGCAATATGCACTCCTGAGATTAAATTAGAATATCAAATAAGGCAGTAAATTGAATTTATAATGTTATACGTTTGATACTAAGGTTTTATATACTTTGCTTTTTGAAGTACACAGCTCGAGTGCTAGAATAAAAAATTGTTATTCATGATGTAGTCGAATTTGAATTTTATTTCCAGTCTGGGTCTATTAAAATCAGTATAGTTACTACTGCTTGAAATCAATAAAGTGTGATACCATTGAGATAATTTCTTATATTACTGTTTCAAGTGCTTAATAACTGTATTGTTTCAGGTTGTTTAAGCCGAAATGACCTCTAATAAAACTATTGGTCGCAAGCCAGCTGTGTCTGGTAAGTATTATTCTCAGATGCTCTCTTTCTGCTTGTTTCCGCCTCAACTATGAATGTTTGCTTAGCATGCTTTAATCATGAGTTTTTTTTTAATTTGCACTCATCAAAATCAAAGAGGAACACCCCAATAAAAAGTTATATTCCTAATTAAACTAACTTTGAATTCCACATCAGTACTTTAATGTTATTCACATTTCACAACTATTGGAAACAATTCTTTTCCCGTTACAACAAATTTATGAATAGTTCGAAGGGTTTTTGGCTCATTCCTCCATCGACTAACAATTACAATCATTTTCTATATTGTTCTATCTTTTAAAAGTAGCTTTGATAGGGTGTGTACTTTTCAAAAAAAAAAAAAATTACCAAAATCGTATAATTGCTCTCATTCAAGTATAAGTATTTGAATAATCATGTTTGCATTTTAATTCAAAACAACCTGACCTTGGGGCTTGATGCTCTTTGATGCTCATGCGCATCATCAAATTGATATAGTCAGACAGTTTCTATGCAACGAATTTATTGTTTCTTCATCAAGCAGCAAATGATTAAAATTGAAGATTTTTTCACATTTTTAGAAAATAAATGTTTTAAAGTTTATCAAATTGTCATTTAAAACTTACAATCTAAAAGTAAAAACCTTACTCAGGTAATGTCTGATTTAAATTTATGGTAACTTAATTCAAGAGGTGACAGCTGTTAGTTAGAAATTTAGAAAAAAGAATGATTGATTCTTTTGGATTTTCACTTTGTATTTTTCCTATTTTTTATTGTAGAGTGTTATATTTTTCTTGAAACAAATACTGTTTTGTTTGCATGTTAGGTTGGGCCTCGGCATTACTTTTTTTGGCTGTTTAAACCACAGCAACTTATGGTTACCTTTATGGGCAGCCAGTGTAATTGACTGCTGAACAATTGGCCTCATTGTTTGGCCCTGACGGTTGCCTTCAAGTTAGGAACATCCAAACTACGGGGATAACTAACTTTTTCTGTTAAATACAACCATTTCTCTCTCCATCTCCTCAAAATCCAAAATACAAATCCTCTGAATCTCTTAATACTGATATTCAATGCATTAGTGATATAAAATGAAAATTCTAATACAGTAACTTTAAATTATGATAATAATGGAATGAAAAGCCGGCCAGGATAGCTGAGAACTAAGGCTTTGCACCCTTCAGTCTGCTAGCGCCACCTAGTTGTGGGTTCGAGTCCCGCCGGTAGGCATGGACGTTTGATCATCTCATCAAATCACCCTCGTACTTTCTATTACCCACGCACAAGCTAAGAGTACATGTGCACATCATCCGAAAAAAATGTGATTAAGTATTCTGTTAGGAATACAAATTGATATTAAAATAATATAAATTTAAAATTTCAATTCTAAATTATTTTATATCAGAAAGCCTCTCGGGCTAAATAACTTTCTATAGTCCAACTCTAATTTCAGTATAATCATTACTTATTTATAGCTTAGTCAGTTCTAAGAGAAAATACTAATAAAGAATTGCAGTTTCAGATATATGCAACTGATAGTTTTGACAACGTACTCTGATTATGAATGAATATCTGGAATAATGTATTGTTGCTATCTCCAAGTGTTTTGATTTGTTCTATGTAATTATTTGACTTATTTGTGTTCTAGATTTTAGATTTTGTAGTTTGAAAGTTTGTAGTTTCTTTGTTTGTTACCTTAATCTTGACAGTTTGTAGTTTCTTTGTTTGTTACCTTAATCTTGACAGTTTGTAGTTTCTTTGTTTGTTACCTTTTAATCTTGACAGTTTGTAGTTTCTTTGTTTGTTACCTTAATCTTGACAGTTTGTAGTTTCTTTGTTTGTTACCTTAATCTTGACAGTTTGTAGTTTCTTTGTTTGTTACCTTAATCTTGACAGTTTGTAGTTTCTTTGTTTCTTACCTTAATCTTGACAGTTTGTAGTTTCTTTGTTTGTTACCTTAATCTTGACAGTTTGTAGTTTCTTTGTTTCTTACCTTAATCTTGACAGTTTGTAGTTTCTTTGTTTGTTACCTTAATCTTGACAGTTTGTAGTTTCTTTGTTTCTTACCTTAATCTTGACAGTTTGTAGTTTCTTTGTTTGTTACCTTAATCTTGACAGTTTGTAGTTTCTTTTTTGTTATCTTAATCTTAGTTCTTGGTCCTCTTCTGTATTTTTCCACACCTCGGTTATTGTCTCAAATTTGTTTGCAAGCTGAACTAAGGTGAAATTGTTTAGTACAGCTGAAGCTGCAATTCCTTAGCGACAACTCGAGACGTCACTAAGTCTCCTTTAGTGAGGTCCACGTTATAATGGCAGTGTTTAATTAGCAATGGAATTGCTATCCTTGTCTATTATTCAACAAAGTGGATAGTGCTATCTCTTTCTTGCTTTGCTCTGTTGCCAGATTGTCTTTTAACAATGTAGAATTGATAATTAACAAAATATAATTCATCTTAATTATAAAAATTCATTATGAAATTAATGAAAAATATAATTTCTTGCTTAATGAAATATAATTGATTATTTTAAACAAGAATGAATAGTTAATATTACATCAATAAACCTGTATCAGCTACCCTCCATAGAAGGCATTGACAAGACCTCGTCTTGTCACATCGACAACGTTGCTCTCCTATATTTCTCCACTGCCATTATAACGTGAATCTCACTATAGCTAACATTAAAACCGTTGTTTGCTTTAGTCAACAGACCATTTGTAGTTTCAATCCACTCGTATTTTATTTATTTGATACCTGTTGTTTTAAATTAAACAAAAGATCTGAGTAACTGGGTTGTTGAACTTTGTGAAAATGAGCATTGCATTGATATGACAAATATATGTAGAATGACAATAACGTACTTTCAAAAACCTTGTATTATTTTTGTTATGAACATTTTACTAAATTATTTAAACTATTTTAATAGAATTCAAGTTATCTACAACTTTTAAAAAGGCGGTATGGGTAAATAAGAAGGGTGTAAAATTATACACAGACACACGATGCACTTCAAAATATTCATTCTTTTTTTATTAACTTACACTATTCTCAAATAAAGTCATAATTAAATTCAAATAATCATTATAGTGACTCGATCGCTTTATATTCAACCATCATCGGAGAATTCAGAATTTTTATTGTATGCTCAGGTCTTCTATCATATTTAGTTATTCATTCTTCCATCTCAAAAACTGAAGTTTTGAAATTTGAATAAATGTTTCTTTATAATGTTTTCGTGGCCTGGTAACTTATGCATCGTTGCATCTGCTAATGTTCATTTATTTGAATCTCAATATTGTTCATTGTATTGTCTCATAACTCCACATCGTGTATGAATATATTATTTTAAAAGCCTAATAATCAATTCAATGTAATATTGTTCACTTCTGTATTTAATAGCTCAACTAAAATTCAATTTTTTTCCTTTCTATTTCAGGGTTTTTAACAATGGCAGATACACAGCCTCCACCCATCAAACATACAACAATTACCACATGCGCAGGTAAATACAAATTTTCAGTTTAACAATGAATCAAGAGTTTATGAAATTTTAGAATCGCTTACATTTTTCAATATTATAATAAAACTATCTAGATTTAAGAATAAAATCATTCGGTTCCTACTTTAAAAAATCTCAAAATAATATTGTGAAAATTTTCAACCAATTTAGTTTTGTAAATGAAATTTTGTTACGGTAATCCATCACTATTAAAGTTCATTATACTGTAGGCTATAAATAACCCTTTTTCAGGAATCTATATATTAATTAATGATACACACATATTGAAGTAAATAGGCTTACTAACTGAATTTTCAAACTTCATTAATGTACTCCCATAAACGAAATATACTACAATTAGAACGTTCAACCTAGATAAAAATCCAATAATTATAATTATAATGTAAATACTATTATCTGTTGTTCCTCTGATTCATCTTCTTAATTTTTCGTAAAAAACATTCATCACAGGATTTCTGGACATTTTTGAACCTAATAAAATTATCATTAAATAAAAAGACTAAGAAATTGTCATTATTCAATAAAATTCTATTTCGGTCTATTAATTTTTATTTATTAATATGTATCATCTCAAGGTTATGCTATATTTCTATAATCTATCATTCCTGTTTCTATCTATTAATGTACGTAGCTACTGTTTATTTTCAAGAAGACATTTTTGTACTATCAAAGTGAAAGATTCTCTTTAATATCAGTATAAAATTAGTATGAATAATAAGCTGTGATTTTTGCATTGATATACAGCACCAAAGACTGACAAAATCTCTCAATAGTTTTGAGATCACAGGACAAAAACTGTTCAACAAACTGCCTTCCCATTTACATAATGTGTCACAAAAGATATTTAAACAAAAGATATGTAGTTGGCTAGTATTAAACCCGTTTTATAAATTGACTGAATTCGATGAGTGCCTAGTAAATATATGTTAGTAAATAATTAGTACCTGTCTATAAGTGTTGGTTAGTCTGATTATCTTGTTATCTAAATTCAACTTCTCTTCATCACTCAACTGTGATACTATAGTAGAAACGTCCAAATGTAAATATTGTTGTTGTTATTCTATTTGTTAATATTAACCATTATTACATGAGCATTGTGTATATACTACTGTAGAAGTGTGTGACTTGAACTTATCGTTGTTATGTTATATATTGACGTTGTCTATGCTGTAAAGGCTTTTCGACAATAAAATTTTATTTATTTTTTTATTTAATACAATGATCGGAAAAGAAAAAGGCTAATGTGTACGTCCAGTGCCAAAATACCTGTCATCAAATTTTTGGTTGGGATCGATTTAGTATGTCATTTTGAACACAAAATCACAAGAAATAAACGGCGGCGACTCATCATAAATTTTTAAAAAATAATTTAGTTTTACTAACCTCACTTTGTTCACGCAGGACATTTCAAACACGTCTAATATATTATAGGTTAGGAAAGCTAAGGTTAGGAAAAGCTTAGGTTAGGAAAAGCTTTAGGTTAGGAAAACTTAGATTAGGAATATCACAATTTGATGATTTCGATAATCAAAATGGCTGCTACTTATAGGTTAAATGCATGTAAAATTGTGCTACTTTGAACTTAGTTTATTTTAAAAACAATAGTCACCGCCGTTTAATTTTTGTGATTTTGTGCTCAAAACACATACTAAATCGATCCCAACCAAAAATTTGATGACAGGTATTTTGGCACTAGACGTACACTTACACCAAGAAAAAACAGGCTAGCTATTGCCCAAAACTTTTTCAATTTCCTAATTTAGTTTCAAATTGTCCAAATATTATACACAGGTTATGTCCATTTCAATTTTCTATACCAAATCACAATGGCCCGTTCTGTGTACATGGAATGTGGTAAATTGTCCGATTCACAATTTACCAGGTAAAAAGTTCCGCGTTCCATGAGAAGAGTTTTGACAGATTCTGTACCAGATACCAGTTCCAGTTCCAAAATCCTGCCCCACAGGTCAGTCGAAGCGTGGTAAATTGTCCGACCTGGTACAGTTCCAACTATCTGAGCTCTCATTGGTCGATGATTGTAGTCTGCTTGCTTATCTGCGCATGCGCTGATTGTTTGTTTACCATAGCATAGCCATAGAATACATAACCAACAATATGATGTTTGATAACCATTCATTAAATGAATTTTTCTCTATAGAAAATTTTAGAGTTTGTAATTTTTTTTCTAGACGGTAAGTTTGTAAAACAGCCTTTCTTCATTCACGCAGCTAGTAAACGACACATTTTGGTGTAAATCAACTTTCAAGTGCGCGCCAACAGCTTGAACCAACAATTATGAATTGGCGTTCCATGTGAACATTTTGCACTAATCACGTGATGGAACAATTTACGATAGGAACTGGAACAATTTACTGTACACAGAGTGTACACGTTGTGAACAATTTTTCCCATTCCATCAATCTCGTCTTTGTTCAACTTATAAATTCATTGTCTGACATTGTTGATCTTCAACTATTGATAATATATTTTGATTGATCTTTTAGTAGGCTTATTGATAAGTGAATTGCAAATCATCATGAAAAACTTATTGTCAAGCCTTTTTATTTAATTTGGTTTTTAGTTAATAATCTTTACTTCATCTAATTAGAACTGGAACAATTTACTGTACACAGAACGTACACAATCTGAGAATATAGATTAGAATAAAACAATCAATTTTAAATTTGGATAGATTGATAGTAAAACTTTTGTAAAAACATGAAACAAACTTTAACTTCACAAAATAAAGATTAAAACCACTTAAATTTTGTGCTCGAAAATATCACGTTAACCTTAGCTACATAACAGCTGTTTCATGTTGAGAGTAGATAATATAAAATATTGTAATTTTCTGATTATTATCATTGTGCTTCATACTACAGGATCCTGTGTTGAAAGTGATTCATCTTCGGACTGGGAATCGCCAATCTCACTTGTCCATCAACTGGCGTTGAGGAGGAATTTAAGCGTCAGGTTCCAAGTGATTGACGCAAGTGGCCCTCCACACATGCGCACCTTTGCCACACGATGTCAGGTGGCCGACTCATTCGTCACCTTTGGCGAAGGAAACGGAAAGAAGGTATTTAACATACAATATCATTCAATGCTCTCATAGAATTGACAGTTTGAGATTGTAAAGCATATTTATTTTTGGCTGTGGACTTGATGTGTGCCATGAGATTTATGGTAGTCATATTGATCGTTTGAAGGGTTCTTGAAGAACAACTGTTAGTTGCTTTTCACTACTGACATATATCATTTGTAACTAACTGTAAGTTCAATGTAACAAATATTATAAGGTTCAGAGTTTTATAAATAACCCCGATATTTATTCATTGAATGAATATGATATTCATAATATGATATTTATTCATAAACACAAAATATACCAGGCGCACACCAACGCGAAAGTTTTGTTGCGGTGCAAATTCAATTCGCAGAACTTGCCGTGCGGAAATTTAATACCATTGCGGTGTATGTGCTGGCGCAAACCAATGCGTTGCGAAATATTCCCTTGCGAATAATTTGCAGCTTTTGGTACATGCAGCATTTGCAGCGCTTTTTCGTGTTGCGAATTTTGTGGCGAGTTCTGGAACTACACTAGTTTCGTCTGCCTTGTAAACAACATAAGTCAACTCGAATATTCCTGCGCTCAACATTGCGATTATTTCGCCCCAATATTTCGCAACGAAAACTTCGTTTGGAAACCGCAGTCTGAATTCTTGAAAATTCCGCAACGAATTTGTACGCATCGGTGTGCGCATACCTATACCCTGTACAATTATTAAGAATTTGTTTATTAAGTAACTAATGGCGAAGGTACATGACGCGTTTTTCCAGGCGTTTTAGGAACTGGCGGCGGACAGGTCTGCAGGGTAGGAAGCTCTACGATTGGCTGATTATCAGCTGATTCCCGAAAGCCAACTCAATCAGCTGATTATCAGTCAATCTGAGAGTTTCCTGCCCTACCGACTCATCCGCTTTCATTGCAAACACGCCTGAAAAAACGCTTCTTGTGGTTTGACCCTTACATTTCTTTTAAAATTAACCGCACTTATATTGACCCAATATTAGAGAATCAGTGTCTGGCATTATCTCAGTTGTGTATTTCAATATGCATGAAGAAATTGCCTTATTGGATAAAAGGGCCCCTCATATTTATTGGAAAAAATGTCTATGGCAAAGTACGATTTGTCTCAGAATAAATGTGGGAAGGCGATATTTTCCAAATGTTTTATTTTTCTTTTGTACTTCAGTTTTTCTATTCTCAATACAAGCTCACAATGAGACTTTTGTCTTATAAGCTTCAAGTTCTTTTGTACTGTTATTTTTACTTTTGTTTATATTATAAAAGAGTATGTATGTAAACGTGAACTCTGAAATCTTTCATCTATTGATGGAAATCTTCTTCGGCATTGGTTAAAGAATTAGGCACATACTGAATGTTGAAAATTGCTTGCAGGAATCGAAGAAACGAGCTGCTGAAAAGATGCTTGAAGAACTGCGAACTCTCCCTCCGAGAACAACAGTGAATGCAAAACCAACCAAAAAGAAATCTAGGAACCTCATCCGAGCTGTCAACCCTACCACAACTCAGGTTACTATTTTATTGACTTCCTATATTGGAATCGTTACTGTTCATAGAACAATCCTTGAAAATAATTAGAATAACCATATTCCAATTATTAAGGCTTCTTTTGACATAAAGCTGTAAACCTCCATATGTTGTAATTTTTCTATTGATGTAATAAATAGATATAATGTAGTCATACGATTTATTTCCATAGAGAGAGTACATTTCTCTCGCAAATTTTCATAAATTTTCAGTTATTCCTGTAGACATTGTAATATTATTTCGCAAAACTCATGAACTGTTTCTCAAATAATGCACACGCATTCAGAATTAAATGTGGGAATGAAATATTCATTTGAATTTTATTAATTCCATTCAATTAAATCTTGCCATGCTTATTATAAAATAGAAAAATTAGTTTCGTTCGAAAACATAATTTAGAAAATCTTGAATTTTCTCTATGTAAAGTTTCAATTTTCAAAGTTTGCCAAACTGCTTTCTAAAATCTGTATTAAGTCCCCTTGAATGTTGATGTGAAACTGTGTAATAAAATGCCTAATAATTATTTTATATTTTCAATCTATCAGGAGAAACCAGAAACCGAAGTAGCGGACGAGATAAATCCTATTTCAAGACTAATTCAAATACAGCAAGCGAAAAAAGAGAAAGAACCTGTATTTACGCTGAAAGAAGAAAGAGGAGGACCTGAGAAGAAGGAATTTGTTATCGAGGTAAATTACTATCAAATCATTTTAATACATTGTCTAGTAGTCAATCATATTTTTGTCACGTATTTTAGGAAATTTGAATTGATTTCAACTCAATGTTATACTATACAGTTTTTATGATTTTTTCTTCAAAATGTCCACATTCTAGCGTATTTTTCCATTACTTTCCACTAAACTTAGTTAAACATCTCTTTTCTGTATAGGGCTACTTGTAATATAAATATAAAGAAATAAAAATCTCAGTACCCTTTTTTTTGAAATATTTTATCACTACATGTTTCGGACATTTATGCCATTTTCAAGTGATATGAAGTAAATAAATTTAATACTACTGGAATATTCTTATTTTGATCATATGTTAGTGTATTCATATGTTTTTATGAACTAGGACTGTAAATTTTGGGTTTAAATTCGCATGATTCTATCAAAAATGGGGTTATTGGTGTCTAATTGGATTAAGTTTATTATTTTAATTCTGTTTAATTTTGCTGCTTTATAAATATGGAATTCTTCTTTGACATTCAGTTTTTGACTTTTATTACCATAATTAAGTAAAACCATCAGATTATAATGATAAAGTAGAGAAATTCATTAGAGATAACAAATTTGAAAATTTAACAAAAGATCCTCTATCCTCTATCAGGTTATCTGGCTAACATATACATGAACAATTTGGAAAAATCTAAAATAATGAATGATAATAATCCTCTAAAGAAAAATATTATTTATTGGCACAGATATGTTGATGATATAATATTTCTTTATAATAATGAAGATAAAACACATGAAGATTTTGAATTATATTTAAATTCAATATCTCCTTCTATAAAATTTACGATGGAAGCTCAAGAACATGAAATAAATTTCCTTGATTTAACGATTAGTATGAAAGATAACAAACATGATTTTAGCATTTATAGAAAACCCACACATACAGATTGTATAATTCCTAAAGATTCAAATCATCCTTGGCAACAAAAATTTCAACTTTCAATTCAATGATATACAGGCTAATAAATATTCCCATGTCAAAAGATAATTACAGAAAAGAGAAAAATAATAAAATATATGGCAATAACAAATGGATATGATACCAAAACTATTGATAGAATGATTTACAAACAAAAAGGAAAATTAATACAGAATAGAACTCAACAGAATCAAGGAAATGTAGGAAATAAAGAATATATTTGTGTTCCATATAACACAATATTTAATAAAGCTATAAGAAAAACCTTTACAAAAAATAAATTCATTCTAGGTTATAGGACAACAAATAATGCATTCGAACTGATATAAAAGAAATCAAATTTAAATGTACAGCAAGATAAGTTTAAAAAATTTGGAATCTATGAACTTAAATGTAGGGATTGCGACAAATTGTATATCGGACAAACGGGTAGAAATTTACATATCAGGTTTCGAGAACATATCCAAGCACTAAAATCTAAAAATTATACACAAAAGTCGGCATTTGCTGAACACTTGATAGATTCAGGCCATAATTTTACAGATATAAATTCCAATATGAAAATACTTAATTATGGTAATAAAAGTCAAAAAATGAATGTCAAAGAAGAATTCCATATTTATAAAGCAGCAAAATTAAACAGAGATAAAATAATGAACTTAATCCAATTAGACACCAATAACCCCATTTTTGATAGAATCATGCGAATTTAAACCCAAAATTTACAGTCCTAGTTCATAAAAACATATGAATACACTAACATATGATCAAAATAAGAATCTTCCAGTAGTATTAAATTTATTTACTTCATATCACTTGAAAATGGCATAAATGTCCGAAACATTCAAAAAAGGGTACTGAGATTTTTATTTCTTTATATTTAGTTAAACATGTTAATATACTGTGAACCATTTCATAGTACTAGGATGTCTTTCTTGCTACTGAAAACAGAGATTAATAGAAAAGTTATAGGTAGATAGTCGGTGATGAGAAATGGCTTTAAATTCCAGCGTCCTTATAAGCGACTCAACCATCTTGAGCTGTATGTAAATAGTCTTTTTTACCAAGATAGTCTGTTTGTAAATAGCTGGTTGCAAGGTCAACATAGATAGTAAGAAATTCATTTTAATTTTACGAAATTTAATTTTGTGATATGGAACCCACAATTTGCAGCTAGCAGGTGAGATATAAGGTTAGGTTAGGTTAGGTTTAATAAATTTAATAATTTTTTTAAACGATTTATGTACTACCCTTCAATTATTATTATTATCATAATATATCTCAAGAAAGCAGAAGGAGTTGGAAACATGAAATTAACAACATTGATCGGAATAATTAGATATTTTTTCTAAACCTCAGAGGAAATAGAACCTTTATAGTAATAGAACTAGAAATAGAGCCTCTTGCTATTAGAAACATTCTAAATAATTTCTAGAATGTGTTGAATTTAATGCGATGTGTTGCAGGTGTCCGTTGGAGAGTACTCTTACAATGGAACGGGTCCTAACAAGAAACTAGCCAAAAGGAATGCCGCTGAAGGATTATTACAAGAAATGGGATATTCCACTCCAACAACGCAACCTGGTTATAAGA
>NW_024091852.1:0-19074 GCF_014356525.2 Nilaparvata lugens
GGCCTTTTTAAACTAAAATGTTGAGAGTTTTAAAAAACTTTATTCAACGTTAAAATGGCCAAAGTAAGCCGAAACTAGTCGTTGAATGTTCCAAGTTGTAAAATGTTTTTAATAAAAAGGGTAGGAAGTTGTATATGTTTATATTGTTCTTATTAATTTTAATAAAGTAGCCGATACAAGTGAAGTAATTTTATGAAATGGCTACATATATAGTCCGGGCGCAAATGTCATTCCGTGGTCATTTTTGAGTAACAGCCGTGGAAGATGTCTCAATTTCTTCGTTAGGTTCTGGCATAATAAGGATTGTGATGATGATAAGTCGAAATCACAGGCAAACACCTCGGAAACAAGATGGCCGCCAAAATTTTCAGGGTTTTGCTATATCGCTTGCATTTCAATGACTGTTCAAGATATTCAACCGTTTTTTAAACGAAAATTTTTTAAAATCTTTCTCTACAATTTTTGTTTCATAAAATTTTCCTCTAACACATATACTTTTTTAGTTATAACCTTCAAAAGCACAAAAAACTTTTTTCCAAATTGTTCAAATTTCATTTCATTATAACTTTTTTTGTGCGAGAGATACAGAGTAATTTCAAATTTATGAAATTTAGAGCGTTTTTTTAACTTTTGAACGATATATCTTCATGTGCTGTACGTCAAAAAATGAGTTCTCCAGCGCCCTCCAAAGAAAACCCTGCATGATTTCTGGTGCGTTTTTCCATACCCATGAGGTAACAAGCTAGAACTATAAAATCGATTTTTTCATGACTAGTACTTCAAGATAGAGACTTGCAAATGGTCTCAATCTCGTCGTTACAACAAGAAGAATAGAATATTGATGACGGAAACAACGAAAATATTCGACATCATTGAAAATACAAGATGACGGTCATTATTGACAGAAATTTTTATATCGCTTTTTATTCAGTTATTGTGAGAGATATCTGAATGGTTCTACCACCAAAGTGTTTAGAATTAACCAAACTATGATATTCGAGAGAATCATCTCATTTAGACCACCCTTTCCATGATTTATCAACTTCAAAAACTTGAAACATACTTTTTCGGGGACCATATTAATAATTCACTTTCCACCATGTATATTTATTTGCTAGTAGTTTTCTAATTGAAACTCAAAGGACTTCTTCATTAGTCACTAGTAAAAAAGCTATTGCAATAGGTATTTTAAGATTATTTAATTTTTCCAAGAGAATTAAAAGAGTGACTAAGCTTAGGTCACTTAAAGCAGAGATAGGAGTTAATGTGATAATACAACTGATTTTTCTACTCATTTCCCAACTTCCTGTGACAAACTGCTTGTGATATGATCAATTTCTCATGTTATACACAGTCTGTTATCTTTTAATCCCGGTTAAATGCCATGAGAACCAATCAGCTTTCTTTCCAGAAAAACCTTATATCTGATTGGTTCTCGTGGAATTCAATCATGATTGAAATTCAAAACATTTTTGTGCAACCGGGCCAAAGGATATTTTTATAACTGAAATAGTCTGTATTAGTTGATTGAAATGTGCTAATTTCCATTACACATCACAGTATTCTGATTCTGAATAATTAAGTTGAAATGGAAAAGATGTTGTCAGTTCATTTGAGCAAAACTGAAATTTTAATGTACTAGTTCAATGCTCAAATAAATTATGTGGAGCTAACAACAACATATTTTCATTTGATCTTCAAATTTCACAACATCTCCCTTATATTCATATAGGCTATTGTGAAATGTACTGTATTCTGAATTATTAAGAAATGCGAAAGCATCCTCTTATAATGAAAGCAGATTATTAAAGTTCTAGTTTTAGTGTAGAGACATATCAAACTTTCATTTTTCAAACAGGCCGCGCTTTCACACCATCGATAAATAGCGACTCTCGACTCTCATTGGTTCATAATCGATCAACTCTCGAGTCTCGATAGAATCGAAGAATGAAACTTATTTTTATTTTAGGGTTAAGTCGAGAAAACTGGTGACAATAATAAAATTAGAAGATGAGTAATCAATTATTTGTTGTTTACTAATACTACTAATTCTCCCAAGTGTATAGTAAGTACATATTCTTGAGCTATCGAGTATTCAATCTCAGTTACCAAACGAATTAATTCAAAATATTTTGATAATCCGTGCTCTGCGACTGGCCTAAAATCCACTCTGGTATTTGATCAATAAATACATTTCTTGACAATGTCACTAGTTTTTAATGGTTGCTACTAAGTGCTGCTTAGTCAAGGCTTAAATATTTTTATAAAATATGAAGCCAAAACGGCCTGTAAGCGTATTTCGTTATTTAAATGACCAGCCTTATTTGGGTGCCAACCGTGTAACTCTCTACAACAGTGTTAAAGGTAAGTAGTTATCTTATTTAATATTACATATTATATAATCTAATTAGCTTATTGAGTAGATAATAATTGATTCAATAATATCATTATCTACACTATGTATCAAATAAATTGAATCATAGACCTAGGCCTACATATTAATCAATTAGTAGCCTACAAAAACAATTGATTTACCACAATGTAAATAACGTCTATGAACTAAATTACCGAGGTACTGGTATTCTGTTTGTAATTCATTATAAACTCCAAAAAACATGGCAGATAGGCTATGTAGCTATTAGGCCACTAGATCCTATGCATCAATAAGTTAATGAGGTAAACAAAGTTCATGTTGACACTAAGTGATTTAAAAAACTCCAGTCCCATTGCTGGACTTTGCTGGAAATCATGTAGAGGTAGGTTCAAATCATAGTATTCAGAAGACATTCAGTGGATGTACTACGGTATCTATAATATCCTAAAGCAAGCCTTGATTAGATTGAATCAGGATGTTTATTGGTCGCAGACCAGCAAAGTCGTCATCAAAAAAATCTTCTTCTAAACAGTAGAAGCTCTTCCCAATGAGCCATTTTGATAGGATGTTCCTGAATGCAGTAGGTGAGCGCCCTCTCGCTGAGGCCCGGTTGCACAAAAGCCGGTTAAATATTAACCGTGATTAATTTCACGAGAACCAATCAGAGAAGGCCTTTTTGATAAGACGGCTTCTCTGATTAGTTCTCGTGGAATATATCACTATTAAAATCTAATCGGCTCTTGTGCAACCGGTACTGAGCGTGGCATGCAGTTGAACATCCTGATTGCTAACATTGGAAAACAATCCTTGACCCTAGACAAACGACAAACGGCGGCGTGGCACGTCAAAGCTGTTCATCCTGCGAGTGTGTAATTCCTCTCTTCTTGAAAACGTAGACAGGTGTTTTTTGACATGAAGTTGTGATTTTAATTATAGATAGGTCCACGTTATAATGGCAGTGGAGAAAGATAGGAGAACAATGTTACCGATCCCTACTGTCTTGTCAATGCCTTCTTAACGGTAGCTGATACAGGCTTATCAATGTAATATTAATTGTTCATTCTCGTTTAAAATTATCAATCATATTTTAGTAATTTTATATTTTTCAATAATTTCATAATGAATTTTCATAATTGAGATGAAATATTTTGTTAATTAATCATTAATTCTACATTGTTGAAAGCCGATTTGTCAACAGAGCAAAGTGAGAGAGATATAGCGTCACCCGCTTTGTTGAATGATAGACAAGGATGGCAATACTATTGCTAATCAATCACTGCCATTATTATGTGGACCTCACTACAGTACAGTCCATATACAGTATGAATGCCCAGTCGTTGGAATATGGGCTGGCAATGACCATCAAGCTTGCAAAACGTCATCACACGGATTGCATTCTTTTGGAGTAGGAGAATGTCCTTTTCATGAGTCGAATGTCCCCACACCAATGATCCATACTGGATGTGACAGTTGAACACCGCGTGAAACAGTAGCCTATTATCAATCATAAGTCCTCTCATTTTACGAAGTAAATAGATTACTGGTGACAGATTTTTGCGAACTCCAACAATGTGAGGCATCCAATGTGGTGTCTATGCTAAATCCAAGCAAAGAGACAGGAGCTGCTCTAAAATCTGCTGATCTGGCCAAAGTGCACATTATCTTCTGAGTTTTGCTCTCATTCAACTTCAGCTGATTTGCGCAGAACAACTTTTGGTCTCTTCGAAAAGCTCATGTACCTTCTACTTGGCTGCGTGGGGCCCCTTGCACTGTCCCTGTCATTCTGTATCCAGAAGATGTATGTACTACAATATCCAAAACATATTTGACCTGGATTGTGGTTAGTGCATGGTCACATTGAATGCGTGTATGTGCAAGTGCACGTCAGATTGTGCATGAGCCGAAAAACAAAATCTGGAAAAAGTTATTGAAACACGTTGTGACTTGCCTGTAGCTGCTCATACTGAACGCAACCAGCAAGTGCACACGTTCAGTGTGAGTGCTCCTAGAGTTCTTTCCAGATTTTGCTTATCATCTGCGCGCATGGCCACGAGTGCACTAGCACATATTCGCATCCAATGTGGTCATATCCTTGGATGTATGATGGCGATTGGGTTCTGTAACACATGTATGTCCTGCAGACGTCCGTATGACATCTGGCAAGAATCGGATTTTGTAGGATCTCTTCAGTATTTGACATGACCATCCACTGCACGTCCATCTGGGGTCTTTGTGTAGTCTGGGATAATTCTTCCTATCAACTAGATCATTTTTCCCTTCATATTGTACCATCCTTGAATCTTGTACTGTATTTCTAAATACTGGAAAATGTTTTAATCAACTGTTATTCAAGATCTTGATACAGTTGAATGTTGTGCTGCATTTAAGATTTAAAAATCTGGCGCACCTACACAACTTTCCTTGCCGTTATGAAAATTGATTACCTGACGCTAGTGTTCACGCGCATCTCAAGTCTACTATTCAAAGATCTGTGCCAGCTGGTGACAGGACAATAACGCTGGAGACACACGAGGTCTGCTATCTCTTCATAGTGAATGATTTAATAAAATCAACAGTTGCCAACAGTTTGCAATTGAATAATCACATTTTCTCGAATTTCAAGCTTATTTTCAATTTCAGATGAAAATGTTACTGAAACATTATTGGTAAAGATTTTAATGCTCAATCTTTTCCACTTAATTTTTTTTTAAAAATTGTATCTGATCAATTGCCTGATAATTGGGAATCTGGAATCAAACTTTGCATAGATGGGGCGGAGCTCCTGAAATTTTTACAGATATGGGACTTGTGGCAGTTGATAGAGCTTATCATTGACTATTCTAGGTATAAATTTAATCAAAATCGTTGGAGCCGTTTTCGAGAAAATCGCGAAAAACCCTGTTCTTGACAACATTTTAGCCGCCATCTTGAATTGCATTTGATCGAAATTGTTCGTGTCGGATTCTTATAATGTAAGGACCTTAGGTTCCAATTTTCAAGTCATTCCGTTAATTGGGAGATGAAATATCGTGTAAACAGACACTCATACACACACACTCGCACACATACAGACCAATAACCAAGAACCACTTTTTTGGACTCAGGGGACCTTGAAACGTATAGAAATTTAGAGATTGGGGTACCTTGAAACGTATAGAAATTTAGAGATTGGGGTACCTTGAAACGTATAGAAATTTAGAGATTGGGGTACCTTAATTTTTTCGGAAAGCAATACTTTCCTTACCTATGGTAATAGGACAAGGAAAGTAAAAATAGTAAAATACAACGACTATCACCCCAAAAATAATATTATACATTCTCATGAATTCAATATAATCAATCCAAAATCGAGAAGATTTATAGGACTTACTAGTTTATAGTGACTACTTCACTTCTTTGGTCCTCCCAACAGTCTGCATGTCCGGGGAGTCGTCACATATCTTCCCTTAGAGAAGGGGTGGTCTTCTGGAACTCAGTTTCTGTGTTGGAATGTGTGCTCCTGCACATACTCCGCAAGTGTATGTACTGTCTCAGCCTTGTTTGGAAACCCTCTGGTCTGTCATAGATTTGAGTTCAGTCGGCAACAAATTGAAATAGGAAACTCACGCATAATCCTGGTGCTAAATTTTAGAAGTCTATCTTGAAGCAGGTCCATCAGACCATTTCCATATCCTTTGAAACTTATGCATGCATGACATAATAAATGAAAGTATCTACCCAGATTGAAGTAATATATTTTTTCAATTCATTTCTCATTACAATTTCAAATTTATCTGTTTATTTCTTATGTACATCCCTGATAATCATTCTTATGAATTTCTCATACACAATTTGAAGTGTTATGCGAGCAGCACAGTCATAAAAAATACACCGTATATAGAATATTCAATAGCAAATGGAAACAATATCAGAATATAATATTTTCTATCCAGTAGCTACTACTTGTTCTACTGTCATTCAACATTTCCATAAGAAATAATTTTTTGCAGATCATAAACCCTTCATTATTTATTTCTTGATGATGTCAGTCTTCTATCCAAATATAATCTAGTTTATTTTCGGAAAGCAATCATAAAATATTCTTTGATCAGCAATATCGAATATGGAAGCAATTATTGATGAAAATCCAGTTTTGTCTATGTTTTGTTTTCATAGATGAATAATGGTCATCGTTAATCAGTCGCTGGCTATTTCAAAAACAAATAAGCTTATTACAAGCTTTTCATATATAATAAGAGATCATTGTCATTGAAATCAGAGCTTTCTTGTGTGACAATCTTTCGTTTGGCATTCTTCCTATCATGTTCCAAATTGAATTTGAATTAGTACAATATTCTTCAGCTGTGTACAGAGGATAGCTGATATTCTACTCGTTTTGATTATGAACTGCTCATACAGTATTAGTTCAAATAGGTACACTTTGAATCACATTATGCAAGTAAATCCTTTTTATAATCTCTATTAAAATGAAGGAAAGCATTGGCTTATACACGTACGGGATAGGAAAATTATGTTTGACGCATTATCATCATTGTCTGAACCACTGGACTGACCAACTTGAAATTCTGCATATATTCTCTATTTAACGAGGATGGTTATAGGTCTATTTTCAATTATTTAAGATATCTGTAGGTCAAGTTTTCAGCTTGTCAAGTTTTGAATTGGACCTTTGCGGAGCACGCAAGAACTTCATAAACAAACAAACAAAAAATTAGTTCAAACATCCTTTGTTTGTTGATTTGGCTGGATACTATCCATTCATGGACCAACTTGACCTGAATTTTATAGTCACTGTGAATGCGCCTTTTCCACTGTAGTGAGGTTCAATCTGTCAGTATTGGTTGAATGGGTAGCATTAGTGTTATCCTACAATGTTGACTTGCGGCCAAAAAGTACCACTAGTCTATTTTTGTCTGTAATTTGTCCATGGAAGCTGCTTGCTGTCTAATGCTGTCTTGCTCCACTCTGAACGTTATCAGTCAATTCGCTCGCAAGAAGGAGAAGAAGAAGAGAGGAGAAGAAGAGGAAGAAGAAGAAGAGAGAAGAATAAGAGGAAGAAGAAGAACTGAGAAGAAGAAGAAGCTTGCAGTTGACAGATAAAGGCGTTTATTTTCTGAATTGAGATGACACAATGAACAAATTTCAGTGTTTTGTTTTAATAAGCGGTCCACGACATAACAATACCTCTTGACTTCTTGTTGATGTTTATAGAAGTTGGCAATATGCGTTAATAAAAGATAGATAAGATTTATTAGCCATAAAAATTTAGAATTAATACTTATATTTAAAATATAATAAATACTATACACAATGCATAATTCTGTTAGTATGTTGTAATGCATAAATTCAAGTAGTGGATAAGTTTTTTCGAAGATTTAGAAATTCTTCAGAGTGATACGAGGCTTTGAAGTTTCAAAATCATCTAATATTGAACGCTTAATTACATTTAAATGTAGAAATTCTCCATAATGATACGAAGTTCATTCATCATTCATCTAATATTGGATGATTGTTAATTTCACGTACCAATAAATTTCAAAATTGACCAATTCCATTTCATAAGTTACCAAATCTTCATTCATTGGCATTGTTAGCTTTCAATTTCGATTTCAAATATTGATAATGGTGTTTATCAATTATATTTATAAATTGAAAATTATATACAATTCAATGCTATATTCGAATACATGATGAAAGTGCTCATACGCAATATCATTACAATCCTCGTGTGGATCCACCCCATAAACAGAATATAATGTTCTACTCATCTCTCATCATCTTACTCGAATCTACTCGAAAGATCACTCGAATATCATAAATACAAATATTTTTTCTTTAAATAAATTCATGATATTTGACTATGCCTACATCTTTGTGTTAAGTTAAAATTGCAGAAGCCTTAGGCTAGGCACACACCAGTAGTCAAGTCAAGACTAGTCACGATAGTCACAATACTTCACGTAGCTGCTTATGAAGCAACACACACCGATTAGTCATTGCTACTATGTGAAGTATTGTGACTAAACGTGTCTTGTCTTGACTAACTGGTGTGTGACTAGCCTTATAGGACTGATTTCTTTCCGTGGCTGAAAGATGTGGACTATAGTGAGGTCCACGTTATAATGGCAGTGGAGAAAGATAGGAGAACAACGTTGCCGATCCTCTATCTTGTAAATGCCTTCTATAGACGGTAGCTGATACAGATTTATTGATGTATAATATCAACTGTTCATTATTTTTTAAAATAGCCTAATTAATTAAATTTTATTAAGCAAGAAATTTTATTTTTCAATATTTTATAATGCTTTTCATAATTAAGATGAATATTTTTGTTAATTAATTATAAATTCCAAATTGTTGAAAGACGATCTGGCAACAGAGCAAAGCGAGAAAGAGATAGCGTTATCTGCTTTTTTGAATGATAACAAGGATAGTAATACCATTGCTAATCGAACACTGCCATTATAACGTGAACCTTACTATAGGCATCATCATACATATAGTGTAATCCACGTTATTATGGCAGTGGATAAAGATAGAAGAATAGCGATGCCGATTCTCTGCATCAATCAATTTATTATATTTCTAGATTGTCAAAAACATAATTGTCATCGTTGCGGACCTAGAAAAGGATAGTACCACAGGCTTTGTCGAATGATAGACAAGGATAGCAAAACCAAAGTTGATCAAATACTGTCATTATAACGTGGACCTCACTGTAGTGCATTTTCTCTTCATCTCAGATAGCCTATTGTAGAAATTTGCCTTAGTTGTTGACATGCTGTTTGTGTTTCTAATAATTTGTGTGATGTTGGTGCTTCAGGTAGCCTGGGTTTTGTGCAGCGATTAGGCCTGCTGAAGGAATTGCCCGTACATCATGGCTGTGTGAACTGCATTTGCTGGAGTGACAATGGTGATCTGCTGCTTTCGGGCTCAGATGATCAGAGGCTCGTTATTACCAATGCTCACACTCTCAAGGTTATTAATCTGCTCATTCCTCCATACTTAACCCCTATAATATGAATCAGTCTCGTAAAAATTGATTTTTCTAAGGCTCTGAAGCAGTGTTGGATAGAACAATCCATTCATTCCTTCATAATTTACCTCTAAAATATAAACCATTCACGTAAAAACTGATTTAGCTATGACCCAATAGCAGTGCTGCTCGATAGCTCGATCCATTCATTCCTTTGTAATTTACCTCTAAAATATAAATTATTCACGTAAAAACTGATTTTTCCATGGCCAAATAACAGTGCTTTCCCATGCTCACAGCTTCAAGGTTATTATTCTGTTCATTTCTCCATTAATTTACCTCTTAAATATAATGAAATAAAAACAAACACATATATTGTCAGATTTTAAACTTGAAAATGTGACCTATGTGGTCACGAAATCATGTTCATGTACAAATAAAACTGTGTAGAATTGACAATATATTTTGTTTCTATTTCATTATGGAACGGTTCTACAACATTGACAGTGACTCAGTCGAATTTTCTCAATTATAAATTATTCTTGTAGAAGCTTATTTCCCTAAGGCAGTGGTCAATAGTATTTTAACTCAAGTTAAATTCCACCCAGGATCAAGTCAAGCTGTGGTCGCGTTAATTTATTGTAATGTGTTACATTTGGAGATTGAATCACCGTCTGATCTATCTCCGTTTAAACATTGACGGTGCATACGGGCCCAAGTGCAATCATAAAGGAAAGATAGCCTAAGAAGGTATTCCACGGTATAGGTCTTTTATGTTTCAAATTTCTAGACGATTTTTGTCTACTCAAGCCGATTACTGTCGATTATTACTGTGTTGGGGTTAGAGTGTGAGAACGGCACAGTATAAGAGACTACCAGCGTCACATAACTTTACGAGAAAAAACTACGTGAACTATCAGCTTCAGTTAACAGTGAAATTTGGAACATAAACGCTCTATACCATCGGATATCTTGATATGCTATCCTTTCTCTATGGTGCAATATCTACCGTTCAAGTTTGAATCCATGATTACATGAAGATGTGGTCACATTCATAATGTGTTCCATTCAAAGTTTAAACTGAGATGGTGCATATGCACCCAAGGCCCGTACGCCCAATAGCAGTTCAACTAAAGCTTAATCCAGGATCAAGTCAAGCTCTGGTAGAATCTATTATAATGTGTTTTATATTGAGTTTAACCACCAGCTGGTCTAGTCTCGTTCCAATTCGGCTCTAAAACCCATAAGCACCATCTAAGTTCATGATTAAAACTCAGCAGGCTGTAGTGCAACCAAGGCTAAGTTTTTAAATCTAGTAAGTCAACTTATTAGATGTTATCCCCAATAATGTGTAGCTCTTGGCAACCGCTATTATTATTGTTTGATTTGGAAGCATTTAGATCTGTACAGCCGGAGATGTGGTCGTTTTAATATGAAACAATTTTCTTCAATTATTACAAGTACATACTCAAGAAAGTGGAATTGACAATATTACAAATTCATCTGTCGTCTGAATAATTTAATTTTGTAATGTAAGGGTAAATTGGTCACACTGGATGCGTATGATTATGTGCAAGTGCACATGAGATCATGCATGAGCCGAGAAACAGAATCTAGAAAGAGCCATAGAAGCACGTTGTGGCTTGCCTGTAGCTGTTCACACTGAACGCTACCAGCAAGTGCACGCTTTCAGTGTGAGTGAGTTCTTGCTCTTCCCATATTTTGTTTCTCATCTGCACGCTTGGTCATAAATGACCACGCGTGCACACTTGCACTCATTTGCATCCAATATGATCAACCCTAAATTTAACAATCAACCTGATGTCTATAGTGAGGTCCACGTTATAATGGCAGTGTTTGATTAGCAATGGTATTGCTATCCTTGTCTATTATTGAACAAAGCGGATAGTGCTATCTCTTCCTCGCTTTGCTCTGTTGCCAGATCGTCTTTTAACAATGTAGAATTAATAATTAATTAACTAAATATTTCATCAAACTTTTAATCTATATTCTAGTGATTCTTTTCATGGGACACACATTTATAAAGGAAATAAATATTATTTACGGCAGAATTTTGTTTTTATTTCAAAGTGTCCATGGGATACTTATGAATGCAAAGGACACTCTATAACTATTCTTGCTGATACAGGTTTATTGATGTAATATTAACTGTTCATTCTCGTTTAAAAAAATCTATCATATTTTATTAAGCAAGAAATTATATTTTTCAATAATTCATAATGAATTTCCATAATTAAGATGAAATATTTTGTGAATTGATTATTAATTCTACATTGTTAAAAGCTGATCTGGCAAACAGAGCAAAGCGAGAAAGAGCAAAGCGCTATCCGCTTTTTAAATGATAGACAAGGATAGCAATACCTTTGCAAATCAAACACTGCCATTATAACGTGGACCTCACTATAGTATGTATATAAAGGGCACGTGCTGTGTATTTGCCAGATAAACATTTTGTATTGTTGAATAATACATATCAAACAAGATATTGTCAATGATTGTCAGATTCTCTCTCGTTTCCAAAATAGAAAAACACCCGCACTTCTGCGTTGTAAAATGTACCCAATGTACCTAAAATACCTAATGTACCTGATGATGCCTACAATGAGGACCACGTTATAATGGCAGTGTTTGATTAGCAATGGTATTTCTATCCTTGTCTATCATTCAACATAGAGGATAGCGCTATCTCTCTCGCTCTGCTCTGTTGCCAGATCGCTTTTAACAATGAAGAATTAATAATTAATTAACAAATTATTTCATCTTAGTTTTGAAAATTTATTTTGAAAAATTATTGAAAAATATAATTTCTTGCTTAATAAAATATAACTGATGAACGAGAATGAACCGTCGATATTACATCAATAAACCTGTATCAGCTACAGTCTATAGAAGGCATTGACAAGACGTTCGGCAACGTTGTTCTGCTATCTTTCTCCACTGCCATTATAACGTGGACCTCATAGGTAATGTAGTGTTAATCTCAAATTTGGATAAATTTATGGTAATAATGTAATGTAATAAATTGTGTTTTATTTCCAGGGAGTAACAGATTACAAGACTAGTCATCGTGCCAATATATTCAGCGCGAAATTCCTACCAAACAGTGGAGACCACAACATTGTCTCTTGCTCTGGAGATGGCATTATATTATTCACAGGTTTGTTATTAATAATAATTGTATTAATACTTCCTAAATAATTGTAACTTATATGTTTTTTGTAATCATGTCTATATTTTTAATAAACTCCTCTGGTCGTGTTAAATGTATTACCAGTACTCAGTAGTTTATAATATCTAATAAAGTAAGTGGGTAATGTATTAATCAAGATAAAACGTTATGATTGCCTATCCAGTTCATATTTAATCACTTGATGAACTGTTAGTATGTTAGAAAATCGATAATCGAATTGATTTTTCACTACAAGAGAGTTTCTCGGGTCTGCAGCATCTCCTCCATGTGTACAGCGAAGCTTCCCTTGCATGAGAGTATTTACTGTCATAAAAAAGATTTATATAGTAAATAAATATTTTGATCGTGTTGAAATTTGTTTATTTCTCTCAACACTCCTATTGTGGATAATGTATTTAATAATTTATTTTCAATGGCAACTTTCTTGAAGTGTTTTAAACCTAGATGATGATGAGGGGATAAATGATAATACAAACTTATTTATAAAATCAATTCCCTTATATGGGCTACTTGATTCAAATAAAAACAATATAAAAACTTGTAGACCTTTTATTAAAAATTTAAAATATTTTAACGACTAGTCTCGACCATAGGTCATTTTCAATTAAAATGTAAAATAAACAATTGATACTCAGTTTTTTTAATAGAAGGGTACTAAAGTTTATATATTGTTTTTATTGAAACTTATTTATATTTTGATTCCATAATTTTGTGCACACTACTGGGACTTTCTTGATGACGACGGCAAAGATTTCAACCAATTAGGGCGGCACCATATTGGGCGTTTTTCAGGTGCCAACCCAATCAGCCAATCGGAGAGCTTACTGTCCTGCTGACTGCGAAAACGCCTGAAAAAACGCCCTATAAGGTTTTGCCCTTGCGAAACTCCCGTCGTCGTCATGTTAATCGTTGTGGTGTACACAAGGCTTAATACTGCTATTATCATAAATGTATGCTTAGAAATAACTTATATCCTTTTTAAAATAACTTTTTTATAGTTTAGGCACTGTGTATCTTTGTAAATATTAAAAAAACACTCACTTTCTGTGATGAGATAAGTATGCATTCCACTAATGAGAAATGCCTCATGAAGGCTGATGAATCTCCTCCTAGGAGTGAAATGCAGACCTCATCTCATCACAGAAAGTGTTTTCTCTAATATTTAATAAGATACATAGTGTCCAAACTACAACAACGTTATTATTATGTAGGATATGAGATTTTAGCGATGGTAATTCTATTTTGACTAAAATGTGAATGTGTGGAATTAATAAAAGTTTTATTGATTGTATCAGGATATTGATTTAAAGAATAATATCCTAAACATATAGTGTTTAGTCATGGAAAACAACATCAATTTCACCTTATTAAATACTTGTTATTTCTATAATAAAATTGAACAATTCAAGTAGCCCTATCAAAATACTCAATTAGATCATAAATGTAATTTGAAGAATATCAGATAGTTTTTCCCAAAGGTTATGTATTGAATAAATGCATATATTTTATTAATTTATTAATACATTATTAGAAATAATATAGGAATGACTGGGAGAGAGCAACAGGCTCAGCCAAAAAAGGATCTTTTTCCAAATTTTATAAACAGTATAATCACTCCCTTTTGATCAATCTATGGTTTCTCAGCCTATTGTGTACGACTTACGTTGAATGCAGTGTTTCCAGATCTCAATCTCTGTGCTCAATACTTAATTTACTCTAGACATCAATTTATTCATTTATCTCAGCCCATGGGCTTTCCACTTGACATGAGCTTTTCAAATGGACATTCACTTTAGTCATCAGTTTATTCATTATCTCAGTTTATTATCTCATTATTCAGTTTATCTCAGCCCATTTGTTTTAGACCTATCTATGGTTTCTCATCCTATCTGTGTGGGACTGATGTCGAATGCGTGTTGCCAGATCTCAATCTCTGCCTACTTTACTTTATCAATCTTCAATTTATCACGGTTTCTCAGCCCATTTGTTTTGGATCAATCTATGGTTTCTTGTGTGTGACTAATGTGGAGTGCGGTGTTGCCAGATCTCACACGGACGTCCGACATTCACACCAACCAGTTCAACTGCCACACAGGCACGACGTACGACGTGACAACAGTGCCGGGCGAGCCGTACACCTTCCTGAGTTGTGGCGAGGACTCCACTGTGCGCTGCTTCGATCTGCGCATCAAGGAGAGCTGCTACCGGATGGACTGTACCGAGGTGAACTAGATACTTACTATCATTTTAAATCTTCAGATGGACTGTACCGAGTAAACTTTAGTGAGGTCCTCGTTATAATGGCAGTGTTTGATTAGCAATAGCGTTGCTATCCTTGTCTATCATTTCAACAAGCGGATAGCGCTATCTATGTCTCGCTTTGCTTTGTTGCCAATCTGCTTTTAACAATGTATAATTGATAATTAATTAACAAATATTGAAAATGCATTATGAAATCATTGAAAAATATAATTTTTTGCTTGATAAAATATAATTGATTATTTTAAACGAGAATGAACAGTTAATTTACATCAATGAACCTGTATCACTACCGTCTACAGAAAGCATAGACAAGACAGAGGATCGGCAACGATGTTATCCTATCTTTTTCTACTGCCATTATAACGTGGACCTCACTATAGATATTTAATATTATTTTAAATCTTCAGAAGGTTTATTCAGATTAAGTTGTTCATTTGTCATGTTTATTGAGCTGTGTACAGACTTGAGTGCCACACGAACAAGTGCATTTCGTTTCTCATCAGCTGATTATATCTGTATTTGTACAGAAACAGTAAGAGACAGATAAAACTTGGTATCAGCTGATGAAAAGTGAAATACGTGTGTTTTTGACGCGTACGTCTGTACGCACCTTCACGTGAAACATCTCTAGTCATGTAAAAAATGCAAAAAAAAGTTATACGTATTTCTTGTATGGATTAGCTAGGTTGGTCGAGTTGGTAGGTCGACAATGCCGAGTTGTCGAAGAGTAGTTAGATGTAGTTTAATTTATATTTCCAATTTAATTTATATTTCCAATAAATGTAATTTAATAATCTAGCTATCGTCACCAACCAACGAGTTTATAATATGTGATTTCAAGGTTCAAAAATTGTGCATTATATTCAACAGAAGAAAGGGCTGTATCAATACCACTATGTTATCTTCTGTCTCATACCCATATTCATTCAGATGCTCCTTGGATCTGAGATTAATTATCTTGATACTGATGTAGGCAAGCCCCAAAGTTAGTAGTTAGACTGTCTACTAACGTTGGGAAGCCCTTTATGGATACTAATCATGTGAACATGGTTGCCAAGGTGTTTTAGCAACAAGTTTACAAGTAGATAACAAGTTAGAGTTTTATGGTGAAAGTTCCAAATTAATGTAGTACTTTATTTTTATATTGTCCATAAAAATGTTAAAGTTCAATGAATAAGTGTTAGAATAATTTAAATAGAATAGTTCATTTATTTAACAGAGCAAAACGAAAACATCATGCAGTTGGACATCGTCACAAAAGCTAACATTAATACCATTATGAATCTACCAACTATCAATACTAAATCACTATAAATATCATATTATAACATTTATCTGAATTCATTCAGATGCTCTTCGGATCTGAGATTCATTATCCTGATTTTGATGATATTGTAGGCAAGCCCTTCATGGATACTAATCATGTGAACACGGTTATTACAAAAGCACATTCACAACAATACTATGTATTGATATGATACTATCTATTCTTGAAACCAATAGAACACTATAGCTGCTTTTACACCAAAGTTATTAACAAAATGTTAATAACTTAATCTTTATAGATTCTATTAGATTAAACCTTAGACCAGTTATAGAATAGACACGCTGGGAATTCTAGCCTCTGAAGCCAACATCTACTGCCAAATCCACCCACAGTGACGTCACGCATCGTATGGAAAACTTTCAGATTGTGTCTATTTCAGATTCATGGTGTTTTTAGGTTATTTCTAGCTACGGGCAAAAACGATATCGGTTAAGTTATAATGTGTTATGTGGTGATATCGGCTTCAAGTTGTAATGAGTTTGAAAATAATAAGGTACGGTAGCCTACAAAACTAATTTATTGTCATGCTGTAATGAGTTCACTTACATCATAACCAAGGATAATATTACAGTTACAACTTACAATATTATGTGTATGAATTTCAACTTACGCATGAAAAGATATTCCACTTTTGTTCCTAAAATGTTAGTTGCAATATATGCTGCCAGAGATTACCATTTTCATAAATAATATTTACATAAATATAACAATCTGCTATGGAAACAAGCTATGTTCAACACAATGTAAGTTAACCCCCACAACCCTTACACAACAACTCAAAAAGTTTTCTATAAATTTCTATACGAGGCGTGACGTCCTGTGGTGACGTCCAGATGGGTGGATTTGGCAGTAGATGTTGGCTTCATCGACTTTCAGTATGAATATACAATGGGCCGTGTCTATTCTATAACCGGTCTAAGGATTAAACATAACTTATCATACACATGATCACATGATAAACATATGTGTTTGTCAAGTTCCGTTCAATCTAATAGAATCTATAAGGACGGAAAAATAAACACTTTGTTAATAACTTTGGTGTAAACGCAACTCAAAGGTAACAAGAAACAGGGTCGAAAACGTTTCTGAGTTTGACAAGTTGTCCAAATAGAGGTCATGTTCCTATTATCATTTGTCCAAAGGTATCACTTTTTACAAAAGCTGTAAACTTTGTCAATTTTGAATCTTGGTTAATAGTTTGTAATTTTCTGTTTTTTATTTCAGGATGTGCTGATATCGTGTCAACGAGCCGTGACTGCTCTGACTGTAAACGGCACCGCTCCGCATGAGTTGGCCATTGGTAGTTCTGATAGCACTGTACGCATCTTTGATCGCCGAAATCTCGGCACCAAATCATCAGGTAGTCTGCATTCCATCACACGTCAACATTTTCACCAATTATTCGGTGGTAGAGTATTCATGAGTAGAGAAGTTTTGGGCTAGGCCGGTTGCTTTCGCTCAGACATATCTACAGGGTTTCACGAACTCCTATCAATACTCTAGGCCTCTAGGGCATTCTTCCTGGGTAAGAAACATATCTAAATATCATATTTAAATTGTACGGAAGTCTTCAGTTACTCACACAGCGGCCATTTTGCTTTTTTCACTTATTATTTTTCTCTAAATAATGGTCAAACATACGAAATTGAAACTTTTGAAAATGCGAATTTGAAAAAGCTACAAAAAAATTAACAAATTTATATCGATAATTTTTTCAAATTCATAAAACAAAATTGAGCCATTTTAAATGTTGTTCCTCAAATAACTCAGAAACCGTTGGTTCATCAAAAATTACAAGAATAACTTTTTTAGAAAATGCAATTACCCATCGATTGGTACCTGATTTTTTAAAAATTGAATCAGTATTAACTGAGATATGGAAACTAGTGTTAGGACACCGCTGGGGGTTAGTTGCAATACATCACTGATATCACTGATTCCTGGATGTCTTGATGTATTGTTCTTGTGAATTTCATATCTTTTATGTTGTTATTACTCTCTATATTTATGGTTTCATGGTTATTATGTAAGTTTGAAAACTTTGAAATTAATAGTACCCAATTTTATTAGATACAAATGAATTGGTTATTGTATGAATTTGAATTATTTGAAACTAGCAGGTAACCTGAGCTCCGCAAGGGTCAAATTGAAAATTTGACAAACTGAAACTTGACCAACTGAAATTTTGAAGAATTGGAAATAGGCCTATAACCAACATCGGTGAATGAAGAATCTATATGCAAAATTTCAAGTTAATCAGTTGAGTAGTTCAGACGTGATGATGCGTCATACGTTTATTCCTATCCCGTAAGTGTATGAGCCAATTCTTTCTTCAATTATACATGATGACACAGAATAACGGGAACTTTTAAAAACGTCATAAAACATTAGTGGGTAGGGCAAAAATGATTTTATTCAAACTAATGTAAAGTTCAAGACTTACTATTTGAGATTTATTAATAACATCTATCACTTTTTGACAATTACTTCTCTAAGATGGCTTCCTCCTGAACGAATACACTCTTGAAATCTGTGTTGACGATTCCTCATTGATCGCTGCAACATCTCATCTGGGATATTGCGGATTTCATTTTGAATTCGGTTTTAATTTTCAATTAATTCAAAATAATTGATGAAATTGTGAGCGAAATCCATTCGCACGGCATTCATAGCAACTGTGGCGGTGAGTATTGTCATAGAGACAATAGCATAAGTATATCCATGGTATAGGGCGTTTATGTCGCAACTTTACTGCTATCCCAAGCCGATAGTTCACGTAGTTCTTTCCTTGTCAGCTGTGTGACAATATCGAGAAGTAATCGGCTTGAGATAACAGTAAAGTTGCGACATAAATTCCCTATACCAAGGGATATCTACTTACACTATTGTTTCTCTATGGTATTGTTTAGTAACCGTATTATCTC